>NC_053028.1:598618319-598821637 GCF_003073215.2 Triticum urartu
TGCCCATGGAACCCCAAGATAATCTAAGGACACCAAAAATCCAAAGCTTGGGGATGCCCCGGAAGGCATCCCCTCTTTCGTCTACTTCCATCGGTAACTTTACTTGGAGCTATATTTTTATTCACCACATGATATGTGTTTTGCTTGGAGCGTATTGTATTATTTGAGTCTTTATTTGTTAGTTTTCCATCATAATACTTTCTGTACACACCTTTTGAGAGAGACACACATGATTCGGAAATTGTTAGAATACTTTATGTGCTTCACTTATATCTTTTGAGTTATATAGTTTTTTTCTCTAGTGCTTCACTTATATCTTTTAGAGCACGTCGGTGGATTTGTTTTATAGAAACTATTGTTCTATCATGCTTCACTTAGATTATTTTGAGAGTCCTACAAAACAGCATGGTAATTTTACTTAATTGTGTTAGGCATTCAAGATTAATAAAAATATTTCTTATGAGTGTGTTGAATACTATGAGAAGTTTGATACTTGATAATTGTTTTGAGATATGGAGATGGTGATATTAGAGTCATGCTAGTTGAGTAGTTGTGAATTTGAGAAATACTTGTGTTCAAGTTTGTGATTCCCGTAGCATGCACGTATGGTGAACCGTTATGTGATGAAGTCGGAGCATGATTTATTTATTGATTGTCTTCCTTATGAGTGGCGGTCGGGGACGGGCGATGGTCTTTTCCTACCAATCTATCCCCCAAGGAGCATGCGCGTAATACTTTGCTTTGATAACTTGTAGATTTTTGCAATAAGTATATGAGTTCTTTATGACTAAGGTTGAGTCCATGGATCATACGCACTTTTCCTCCTTCCACCATTGCTAGCCTCTCTAATACCGCGCACCTTTCGCCGGTATCATACACCCACCATATACCTTCCTTAAAAAAGCCACCATACCTACCTATCATGGCATTTCCATAGCCATTCTGAGATATATTGCCATGCAACTTTCAACCGTTCAGTGTACTATGACACGCTTCATCATTGTCATATTGCTTTGCATGATCATGTAGTTGACATTGTATTTGTGGCAAAGCCACCGTTCATAATTCTTTCATACATGTCACTCTTGATTCATTGCATATCCCGGTACACCCCTGGAGGCATTCACATAGAGTCATATTTTGTTCTAAGTATCAAGTTGTAATTGTTGAGTTGTAAGTAAATAAAAGTGTGATGATCATCATTTTTAGAGCATTGTCCCAGTGAGGAAAGGATGATGGAGACTATGATTCCCCCACAAGTCGGGATGAGACTCCGGACGAAAAAAACGAAAAAAGGCCATAAAAAAGGCCCAAATAAAAAAATATGAAAGAAAAAGAGAGAAGGGACAATGCTACTATCCTTTTACCACACGTGTGCTTCAAAGTAGCACGATGATCTTCATAATAAAGAGTCTCCTATGCTATCACTTTCATATACTAGTGGGAATTTTTCATTATAGAACTTGGCTTGTATATTCTAATGATGGGCTTCCTCAAAATGCCCTAGGTCTTCATGAGCAAGCGAGTTGGATGCACACCCACTTAGTTCCTTTTGTTGAGCTTTCATATACTTATAGCTCTAGTGCATCCATTGCATGGCAATCCCTACTCACTCACATTGATATCTATCGATGGGCATCTCCATAGCCCGTTGATACGCCTAGTTGATGTGAGAATATCTTCCCTTTTTTGTCTCCTCCACAACCACCATTCTATTCCACCTAAAGTGCTATGTCCATGGCTCACGCTCATGTATTGCGTGAAGATTGAAAAAGTTTGAGAACACCAAAAGTATGAAACAATTGCTTGGCTTGTCATCGGGGTTGTGCATGATTTAAATACTTTGTGTGGTGAAGATAGAGCATTGCCAGACTATATGATTTTGTAGGGATAACTTTCTTTGGCCATGTTATTTTGAAGAGACATAATTGCTTAGTTAGTATGCTTTAAGTATTATTATTTCTATGTCAATATTGAACTTTTGTCTTGAATCTTTCGGATCTGAATATTCATACCACAATTGAGAAGAATTACATCGAAATTATGCCAAGTAGCATTCCACATCAAAAATTATGTTTTTATCATTTACCTACTCGAGGACGAGCAGGAATTAAGCTTGGGGATGCTTGATACGTCTCCAACGTATCTATATTTTTTATTGTTCCATGCACTATTATATTCTGTTTTGGACATTATTGGGCTTTATTATACACTTTTATATTATTTTTGGGACTAACCTATTAATGGGATGCCCAACCCAGAATTGCTGTTTTTGCCTATTTTAGGGTTTCGCAGAAAAAGAATATCAAACGGAGTCCAAACGGAATGAAACCTTCGGGAACGTGATTTTTGAAACGAACATGATCCAGAGGACTTGGACCCTACGTCAAGACATCAACCAGGAGGCCACGAGGTAGGGGGCGTGCCTACCCCCTGGGCGCGCCCTCCACCCTCGTGGGCCCCCTTGTTGCTCCACCGACGTACTCCTTCCTCCTATATATACCTATGTACCCCCAAACTACCAGATACGGAGCCAAAACTCTAATTCCACCGCCGTAACTTTATATATCCACGAGATCCCATCTTGGGGCCTTTTCCGGAGCTCCGCTAGTGGGGGCATCGATCACGGAGGGCTTCTACATCAACACCATAGCCTCTCCGATGAAGTGTGAGTAGTTTACTTCAAACCTTCGGGTCCATAGTTATTAGCTAGATGGCTTCGATCTTCTCTCTTTTTGGATCTCAATACAAAGTTCTCCCCCTCTCTTGTGGAGATCTATTTGATATAATCTTCTTTTGCAGTGTGTTTGTTGTGACCGATGAATTATGGGTTTATGATCAAGTTTATCTATGAACAATATTTGAATCTTCACTAAATTCTCTTATGTATGATTGGTTATCTTTTCAAGTCTCTTCGAATTATCAGTTTGGTTTGGCCTACTAGATTGATCTTTCTTGCAATGGGAGAAGTGCTTAGCTTTGGGTTCAATCTTGCGGCGTCCTTTCCCAGTGACAGTAGGGGCAGCAAGGCACGTATTGTATTGCTGCCATCGAGGATAACAAGATGGGGTTTATATCATATTGCATGAGGTTATCCCCCTACATCATGTCATCTTGCTTAAAGTGTTACTCTGTTCTCTTGAACTTAATACTCTAGATGCATGCTGGATAGCGGTCGATGTGTGGAGTAATAGTAGTAGATGCAGGCAGGAGTCGGTCTACTTGTCTCGGACGTTGATGCCTATATACATGATCATACCTAGATATTCTCATAACTATGCTCAATTCTGTCAATTGCTCAACAGTAATTTGTTTACCCACCGTGAATAATTATGCTCTTGAGAGAAGCCACTAGTGAAACCTATGCCCTCCGGGACTATCTTTCATCATATTAATCTTCCAATACTTAGTTATTTACTTTGCCATTTATTTTACTTTGCATCTTTATCATACAAAATACCAAAAATATTATCTTATCATATCTATCAGATCTCACTCTCGTAAGTGACCGTGTAGGGATTGACAACCCCTTATCGCGTTGGTTGCGAGGATTTATTTGTTTGTGTAGGTGCGAGGGACTCGTGCATGGCCTCCTACTGGATTGATACCTTGGTTCTCAAAAACTGAGGGAAATACTTACGCTACTTTGCTGCATCACCCTTTCCTCTTCAATGGAAAACCAACGCAAGTGCTGAAGAGGTAGCAACATGGCGAGACACATCTTCGCTCAATAACCAATAGCGGAACCTTGGTTCTCATATTGGCTCATACCTATTCTACGAAGATCTTTAACGGTCAAAGCAACATACGCCATTCCCGTTGTCATCGATATGTTACTCGCCCGAGATTCGATCGTTGGTATCATCATACCTAGTGCAATCTCGTTACCGGCAAGTCTCTTTACTCGTTCCGTAATGCATCATCCCGCAACTAACTCATTAGTCACATTGCTTGCAAGGCTTATAGTGATGTGCATTACTGAGAGGGCCCGGAGATACCCCTCTGATACATGGAGTGATAAATCCTAATCTCGATCTATGCCAAATCAACAAACACCTTCGGAAACACCTGTAGAGCATCTTTATAATCATACAAGGTGTTCCTCCAGTATTCGGGAGTTGCATAATCTCATAGTCAGAGGAATATATATAAGTCATGAATTTAAGCAATGGCCATAAAACTAAATGATCATTATGCTAAGCTAACGGATGGGTCTTGTCCAACATATCATTCTCTAATGATGTGATCCCGTTCATCAAATGACAAAACATGTCTATGGTTAGGAAACTTAACCATCTTTGATTAACGAGCTAGTCAAGTAGAGGCATACTAAGGACACTCTGTTTGTCTATGTATTCACACATGTACTAAGTTTCTGGTTAATACAATTCTAGCATGAATAATAAACATTTATCATGGTATAAGGAAATATAAATAACAACTTTATTATTGCCTCTAGGGCATATTTCCTTCAGTCTCCCACTTGCACTAGAGTCAATAATCTAGATTATTACATAGTAATGATTCTAACACCCATGGAGTCTTGGTGCTGATCATGTTTTTCTCGTGAGAGAGGCTTAGTCAACGGGTCTGCAACATTCAGATCCGTATGTATCTTGCAAATCTCAATGTCTCCCTCCTTGACTTGATCGCGGATGGAATTGAAGCATCTCTTGATGTGTTTGGTTCTCTTGTGAAATCTGGATTCCTTCGCCAAGGCAATTGCTCTAGTATTGTCACAAAAAAATTTCATTGGACCCGATGCACTAGGTATTACACCTAGATCGTATATGAACTCCTTCATCCAGACTCCTTCATTTGTTGCTTCCGAAGCAGCTATGTACTCTGATTCACACGTAGATCCCGCCACGACACTCTGCTTGGAACTGCACCAACTAAAAGCTCCACCATTCAATATAAATACGTGTCCGATTTGTGACTTAGAGTCATCCGGATCAGTGTCAAAGCTTGCATCGACATAACCATTTACAACAAGCTCTTTGTCACCTCCATAAATGAGAAACATATCCTTAGTCCTTTTCAGGTATTTCAGTACGTTCTTGACCGCTGTCCAGTGATCCACTCCTGGATTACTTTGGTACCTCCCCGCTAAACTTATAGCAAGGCACACATTAGGTCTAGTACACAGCATTGCATAGATGATAGAACCTATGGCTGAGGCATAGGGAATGACTTTCATTTTCTCTCTATCTTCTGCAGTGGTCGAACATTGAGTCTGACTCAACTTCACACCTTGTAGTACAGGCAAGAATCCTTTCTTAGACTGATCCATTCTGAAATTCTTCAAAACTTTATCAAGGTATGTGCGTTGTGAAAGTCCAATTAAGCGTCTTGATCTATCTCTATAGATCTTAATGCCTAATATATAAGTAGCTTCACCGAGGTCTTTCATTGAAAAATTCTTATTGAAGTATCCTTTTATGCTATCCAGAAATTATGTATTATTTCCAATCAACAATATGTCATCCACATATAATATTAGAAATGCCACATAGCACCCACTCACTTTCTTGTAAATACTAGCTTCTCCAAAAGTCTGTATAAAACCATATGCTTTGATCACACTATCAAAGCGTATATTCCAACTCCGAGAGGCTTACACCAGTCCATAAATGGATCGCTGGAGCTTGCACACTTTGTTAGCACCTTTAGGATCGACCAAACCTTCTGGTTGCATCATATACAACTCCTATTTAAGATATCCATTAAGGAATGTAGTTTTGACATCCATTTGCCAAATTTCATAATCATAAAATGCGGCAATTGCTAACATGATTCGGAAAGACTTAAGCATCGCTACGGGTGAGAAGGTCTCATTGTAGTCAACTCCTTGAACTTATCGAAAACCTTTCGCAACAAGTCAAGCTTTGTAGACAGTAACATTACCGTTAGCGTCAGTCTTCTTCTTGAAGATCCATTTATTCTCTATGGCTTGCCGATCATCGGGCAAGTCAACCAAAGTCCACACTTTGTTCTCATACATGGATCCCATCTCAGATTTCATGGCCTCAAGTCATTTTTCGGAATCTAGGCTCATCATCGCTTCCTCATAATTCGTAGGTTCGTCATGGTCAAGTAACATGACCTCCAAAACAGGATTACCGTACCACTCTGGTGCGGACCGTACTCTGGTTGACCTACGAGGTTCGGTAGTAATTTGATCTGAAGTTTCATGACTATCATCATTAGCTTCCTCACTAATTGGAGTAGGAATCACTAGAACTGATTTCTGTGATGAACTACTTTCCAATTCGGGAGAAGGTACAATTACCTCATCAAGTTGTACTTTCCTCCCACTCACTTCTTCGAGATAAACTCCTTCTCTAGAAAGGATCCATTCTTGGCAACGAATATCTTGCCTTCAGATCTGTGATAGAAGGTGTACCCACCAGTCTCCTTTGGGTATCCTATGAAAACACATTTCTCCGATTTGGGTTCGAGCTTATCAGGTTGAAGCTTTTTCACATAAGCATCGTAGCGCCAAACTTTAAGAAACGACAACTTAGGTTTCTTGCTAAACCACAGTTCATATGGTGTCGTCTCAGCGGATTTAGATGGTGCCCTATTTAACGTGAATGCAATCGTCTCTAAAGCATAACCCCAAAACGATAGTGGTAAATCGGTAAGAGACATCATAGATCGCACCATATCTAATAAAGTACGGTTACGACATTCGGACACACCATTACGATGTGGTGTTCCAGGTGGCGTGAGTTGCGAAACTATTCCACATTGTTTCAAATGAAGACCAAACTCGTAACTCAAATATTCGCCTCCATCAGATTGTAGAAACTTTATTTTCTTGTTACGATGATTTTCCACTTAACTCCGAAATTCTTTGAACTTTTCAAATGTTTGAGACTTATATTTCATTAAGTAGATATACCCATATCTGATCAAATCATCTATGAAGGTCAGGAAATAACGATACCCACCGCGAGCCTCAACACTCATCGAACCGCATACATCAGTATGTATTATTTCCAATAAGGAAGTGGCTCGCTCCATTGTTCCGAAGAACGGAGTCTTAGTCATCTTGCCCATGAGGCATGGTTCGCAAGCATCAAGTGATTCCAAAAGCCCATCACCATGGAGTTTCTTCATGCGCTTTACACCAATATGACCTAAACGGCAGTGCCATAAATAAGTTGCACTATCACTATTAACTTTGCATCTTTTGGCTTCAATATTATGAATATGTGTATGACTACAATCGAGAATCAACAAAAATAGACCACTCATCAAGGGTGCATGACCATAAAAGATATTACTCATATAAATAGAACAACCATTATTCTCTAATTTAAATGAATAACCGTTTCGCATCAAACAAGATCCAGATATAATGTTCATGCTCAACGTTGGCACCAAATAACAATTATTTAGGTCTAAAACTAATCCTGGCGGTAGATGTAGAGGTAGCGTGCTGACGGGTACCACACTCACTTTGGAACCATTTCCCACGTGCATCGTCACCTCGTCCTTAGCCAATCTTCGTTTAATCCGTAGCCCCTGTTTCGAGTTGCAAATGTGATCAATAAAACCAGTATCAAATACCCAGGCGCTACTACGAGCATTAGTAAGGTAGACATCAATAACATGTATATCAAATATACCTTTCATTTTGCCATCCTTCTTATCCGCCAAATATTTGTGGCAGTTCCGCTTCCAGTGACCAGTCCCTTTGCAGTAGAAACACTCAGTCTCAGGCTTAGGTCCAAACTGGGGTTTCTTCCCTTGAGCAGCAACTGGCTTGCTATTCTTCTTGAAGTTCCCCTTCTTCCATTTTCCCTTTTTCTTGAAACTAGTGGTCTTGTTAACCAACACTTGATGCTCCTTCTTCATTTCTACCTCCGTAGCCTTTAGCATCGTGTAGAGCTCGGGAATTGTCTTTTCCATCCCTTGCATATTATAGTTCATCATGAAGCCTTTATAGCTTGGTGGCAGTGATTGAAGAACTCTGTCAATGACACTATCATCAGGAAGATTAACTCCCAGTTGAGTCAATTGGTTATGGTACCCAGACATTCTGAGTATGTTCACTGACAGAACTATTCTCCTCCATCTTGCAGCTATAGAACTTGTTGGAAACTTCATATCTCTCAACTCGAGCATTTGCTTGAAATATTAACTTCAACTCCTGGAACATCTCATATGTTCCATGACGTTCAAAACATCTTTGAAGTCCCGATTCTAAGCCGTAAAGCATGGCACACTGAACTATCGAGTAGTCATCAGCTTTGCTCTGCCAGGCGTTCATAACGTCCGGAGTTGCTCCTGCAACGGGTCTTGCACCTAGCGGTGCTTCCAGGACGTAATTCTTCTACGCAGCAATGAGGATAATCCTCAAGTTACGGACCTAGTCCGTGTAGTTGCTACCATCATCTTTCAACTTAGCTTTCTCTAGGAACACATTAAAATTCAAGGGAACGATAGCACGGGGCATTGATCTACAACAACATTAATATGCAAAAAACTATGAGGTACTAAGTTCATGATAAATTAAAGTTCAATTAGTCATATTACTTAAGAACTCCCACTTAGATAGACATCTCTCTAGTCATCTAAATGATCACGTGATCCATATCAACTAAACCATGTCCGATCATCACGTGAGATGGAGTATTTTTCAATGGTGAACATCACTATGTTGATCATATCTACTATATGATTAAAGTTCGACCTTTCGGTCTCAATGTTCCGAGGCCATATCTACATATGCTAGGCTCGTCGAGTTTAACCTGAGTATTCTGCACGTGCAAAACTGGCTTGCATCCGTTGTATGTGAACGTAGAGCTTCTCACACCCGATCATCACGTGGTGTCTCGGCACGACGAACTGTAGCAACGGTGCATACTCAGGAAGAACACTTATACCTTGAAATTTAGTGAGGGCCATCTTATAGTGCTACCACCGTACTAAGAAAATAAGATGCATAAAGGATAAACATCACATGCACAAAATATGTGACATGATATGGCCAACATCATCTTGTGCCTTTGATCTCCATCTCCAAAGCACTGTCATGATCTCCATCGTCACCGGCTAAACACCTTGATCTCCATCGTAGCGTCGTTGTCCTCTCGCCAACTATTGCTTCTACGACTATCGCTACCGCTTAGTGATAAAGTAAAGCAATTACATGGCGATTGCATTTCACACAATAAAATGACAACCAGAAGGCTCCTGCCAGTTGCTGATAACTTTTATAGAACATGATCATCTCATACAATAGTTTATATCTCATCATGTCTTCACCAGATCACATCACAACATGCCCCGCAAAAACAAGTTAGATGTCCTCTACTTTGTTGTTGCAAGTTTTACGTGGCTGCTACGGGCTTCTAGAAAGAACCTGATGAGGACATGACTACCTTGGATACGACCAAAAATATTGCATACATGTATATTTGTGAGGTGATTTCTAATGCAAACTATGCAATAATTTATTTATGCCATCCAGGACAAAATTACATCACAAACTTTTGTGCCATGTCTAATTGCAGGTGTATGGGTCTTTTGAACCAATTCCTATAATTATGAAACCCATGTGAGATAGAGAGGAATAAGCTATTCTTTTTTGAAATTTCGTTGACCAAGAGAAGTTTAAGCTGCATAGATTATTTGGATCGCTCCTATTATTACTAACCAGGGCGAAAATAGATAATGAGCATGAGGTAACAATTCCATGTTGATCCGAATCAATCCATATGCTCCCATCTTTAATAGTATCCCCGTTAAAATCATACATGTACTATAATGTGCTTCCCCATGGGTATCTGGTAACCACGTATGTAGGGGTATAATCGGTAATTTGACAGCATAAGCAATAAGGAAGACAAAATATAAAAGTATTTCCAAGGTTGCAGGGTATGATTGATTAATTAATCTTTCCGAATCTAATCTTGGTTTGTTGGAACCATATAAGCCCATACCTAGAACTCCGATTAAGAAAAAAAATGGAACCGCCTGCAGTAAACAAAATAAACTTTATAGCTGAATATAGACGCCTCTCCCCCCACATGGATAAAATTAAGTAAACATGAATTAATTATAAATCCCACATGATAAAAAAAGTAAAAGGTCTCGCGAAGAAAATAATCCTATTTGGCCACTATACATTGCGGGCATCAGGAAATAGAATAATTGTCAATTTCGTGTAATTGGCCAAGCTGCTAAAGTAGTGATAAATCATGTCAATAAAATAGATCCTAATGAAAGTCCATCGATTCCCAATCTCCAATGGAAATTGAAGACATCTATCCATTTATAATCCTCCTTTAATTGTATTAAGGGACCCTCCAGTTGGAAATCATAACAGAACGCATAAGTCATTAGAAGGAATTCTAATAACCAAATAGATATAGTATACCACCTAACGACTTTGTTTCCCTTATGAGGTAAAAAGAAAATTAATGAACCTGCAAATATCGGCAAAACAACAAGTATTGTTAACCAAGGAAAATAACTCATGATAAAGTGATAAAGACAAGATACGTTTTGATCAAAAAAGCCCGTGCTCGATTATTTCGAGCACATGCTTCTTCGGTAAAGAGGAATCAGACCATTTGAGTGAAGTTTTTTGTAACGTATAAATAATATAGAGCCATGCTACGTGTTGTTTCAGGCCCTAAATAAACGCAGACACTTAAAAAATCTGTTGGGCAGGCAGATTCACATCTCTTACAACCTACACAATCTTCGGTTCTCGACGCGGAAGAAATTTGCTTGGCTTTACATCCATCCCAGGGTATCATTTCTAATACATCTGTTGGACAAGCTCGTACACATTGAGTGCATCCTATAAATGTATCGTAAATATTTACGGAATGTGACATTGGACCTATAAATTTTCTTTTCAATATAATTTTTTTTGATCTGGTAAAAATTGAAATTAGTACTATAATGAGTCATATGTATTGTAGACACCAGACGAAGCAATGGTTTATCCAAACTTCAAAAATAAAAATCTATTTTTTAATCTATTTGTGAGAAAGCATGAAGAGAGCCAAGAGACTTTAATTTTGGATTTCAACAATAAGAAATAAGAAAGAATTTTACGAAATGTACAGACGAATTCGAATTAGCCAATAAATTGGCTATCGTCTTTTCAATATAAATTATTGAAATATTCAAATTGAAATATCAGTTAATTACAAATACAAAAATTCATTTAAGTGAAAAAGAGAATCTAAATGCAGAACGTGAGAGACTTGGACTCTATCTTCTCTTGGCCCAAAAGTGACGTGAGAGGACTTTTTGAACATCACCTAAACTTCTCCTTTTCCCTTATCTTCATATGTGGATTGTACAAATGTCCCATACACCTTCAATTAGACATGGCACAAAAGTTTGTGAAGTATTTTTGTCCTGAATGACATAAATAAATTATTGCATAGTTTGCATTAGAAATCACCGCACAAATATACATGTATGCAATATTTTTTATCGTATCCAAGGTAGTAATGTCCTCATCATCCTCCCCTTCTTGAAAACAAAGCTGTCATCGCGTTGCTTAATCTGAAATGTGGCTAACAAAAGAGACAAGGTGTACATGTTGTATATGTATATGTCATCCATTTTTTACTTCCGTTGGTTTTTGCACAAATGACACATGTATATATGAGTAACTTTCATAGCTCATAAAATCTAAAGCCGAAATATTATCAAAAGAAGTAGAAGACATATAAATATTGCAACTCAATTTGCACATATAAGTGAAGCTCTTATTCATATCAAAGGATTGACAATGTTCATCATTAAAGCATCCCAACATTGGTGAATAAACCTTACTTGCATCAAATTTACATGCTACAACATGCTTAAATAAGCAAACATGCAATAAGTCATTTGACACAGAATCATCATCAAGATTAGAGGTCATATCAAAATGATTAAACAGTGGTTCTTTTGCATCAACAATTAATTCAGTGGGTGCACTCAAAATTGTTGGTATTTTAGTTGTTTGATCACATGACGCATTCATGGCAGTAACAAGATTCTCTAAAATAGGTGGTGTGCTCAAATCAACAGGTAACTCAACACATGATGCATTCAAGTTAACTAGGCATGCATGATTCTTATATGAAGTTATATCATCAATACCTTTACTGTTACCTTGTCGCAAAGACATAGCTGATGTAAGTACAGACGTTGACAATGTACCGTACTCTTGAGACGATGTCGCGCTCACAATCCGAGGTGGGCTGCTTTAGTAGGTGCAACAATGGAGGAACCAACCGGCGGTGGTGAGCATGAACTGGAATAGTAGTTGTTGTAGTCACCCAATGCATCATCCTGTATCTGTCTCTCAAAGGTACAAGCGTGAACATACATACCAGTAATGCAACGAGCAATATACTGAAATCTTGCACGGATATCATGGTTCAAACCACAAAAAATCTATTCATTATATCATCCTCAGATTCTTCTATGTCACAATGATGCATATAGGATTTGAACTCTTGGTAGTAAACATGAAAAGTATTACTGCCTTGTTTTACTTGTTCTAATATGCGAAGCAATTCACGGCGATAGTAAGGAGGAAAAAATTGTTGTCTCATTGCATATTTCAAATCTTTCCAAGTTGTAGGTTGGTTATCAATGTTTTTCTTACAATGCACACTCCACCAAACAGAAGCAAAACCAGTAAATGCTCTAGTGGCAGCTCGTACTCGCTCAAGTTCAGAAAAGTCATGGTGACTAAAAACTTGTTCTACTTCAAGCTTCCAAGCTAGATAAATAGCAGGATTAAATCTACCCTCAAATGATGGTAAAAAGATAACCTGACCATGTGCTTGTGTGTGTTGTCCCAACTCTCATGATGGTGAAGATGTGTCTGTCGTCCAAGAACTTCTATCTTTGGAATCTGTCATGATTAGTAGAAACAAGAAACAAAATTCGAGAATAATATTCCTATGAACTACTAGGATGTGGTTGTAAAGTGCTCACAGTAAAGCAAATATCAATATCTTATAAGTTCTTACCATGCGGCGGGTGGTGATAGGCAACCAGCGGTGTCAAATAACTCTGAAGATTGTGTAAAGCGATTGCCAGGGGAACGTACGTATACACGGTGTAGAAATATGTGGAGCTGGGTTGGCAATATATGGTAGCAAAATATTAGCAATAATCAATTCAGAGATGCAATGTTGAATAAACGCTCAACGACGGTATTGTGCTGGTCCTAGGCTAGACCGGACCAGAGACGCGAGCCTAGAACACTAATGAGGTCACTGCGTAGCACAACTAGCATCAATGAAGGATACTAAGTAGCTCTGGACAACAAGATATAAGTAAAGATCACAACGGCAGTAAAGATAATGATGAAAAATAACTGCCAAGCAGGATATACAACAACTTTCTCTCAAACTTTTCTCTGGAAAAGTTTGTGCCAATTTTCTGATAATTTTTCTCAAGAATGGCACTGACTCAAGCTTTCAAATGCAAAAAGAATCACTCATTTCCGAGTTGATATGAGGAGTCAAAAAATTCTAAAACTGGTGTGAAAAACTGGAACAAGCTGTGTTGCGAACTTTGGAGGGCAAAAAGACCTATTTAGAAGTAGATTGTGAGGTTCCAACTATTGAACTAGTCTTTGCAACTATTTAGATGTGGCTCGTCGCTAGCTTTCATTTGAGTACTCGCGGAGCCAAAACGGACTTTGTATGAGGAAGTTATGGCTGTTTTACTGAATAGTGCACGAAACAGATTCCAACCCGAAATCAACTACGAGATTGAGTCTAGATAGATCCAAATTTTATTTTATTTTTCTTCTATTTTTTTTCCTCACACTTTTTTATTTCTCTCCTTTTTTTCTCTGACTTTTTTAACTTTTTTCTCTGCCTTTTTTCTCTCTTCCTCTTTCCAAGACAAACTATAAGATGCAGATTGGATCTAGCGAAGATGTGAACGACCTCAACTATGATTGTGACAATGAATGATGGGTAGCACATGGTGGAAATTGATGGATGGGTGGTGGACAGCGGAAGGGATAACGAAGCAGCGGCGGCGTGACTAATGTGAACAGAACTCGAAACTCTAAACGAACTATACACTAAGACCAGCAACTCAACACGACGATGCAACCGATAATTCAACTATGCAAGCAATGAAAAAAATTGCAAAGGCTCAGACTGGCTTGGAGAAAGGATGAATAGATCTAACTTTTTTGTGGCTTTTTCTTGGACTCTAGGTATGAAGAACGAATGCAATCTAGACTAGCAAAAAACTAGAAAATCTCACCGAGCAACCTGAAAACTGATACCACTTGATAGAGGCGAGGGTGTCCTGATCTTCTGATGAGATGATAACTATCGATTTGGTGGAGTCAACTTTAACGATCCAACTACATACGTGCACGACGTTGCGCCTTAGCAATCTCTAAACCAACTCCGAGAGGTTATTGACCATGCTAGAGCACGATCAACCTGACCACAAAGGTCAATATCTTACAAGGATGTGGTTGTAAAGTGCTCACAGTAAAACAAATATCAATATCTTACAAGTTCTTACCATGCGGCAGGTGGTGACAGGCAACGTCAAGCATAATCGACGCAAACGAAGGAGATTATGTCTTGGTCTGGTCGTTACTAGATGGATCTACTTATATAGGAGCAAGGAGTGGTGGCCAAGAAGGTGGGAGGATGTCCCAAGGCAGCCTAAAACTAACACTAGGTCGTACAAGGCTCATGGGCCCAAGTGGAGGTGATGCAACACCTTTGGGCTTGTAGTTTGACTCAGATTCTGCCACAACGTCAGATTGTTTCGTCCATAACTCAATGGTCCGGATGAATTTGAAGGTGAGTCCAATTGTGCTGGAAAGATAACCAAATCTACTTTCAAACAAAAATAAAATCACCCAATTCGGAGTCCGTATGAAAAAGTTGTTGGCGTTTTGAGTCTGGTATGTCTGTGCAGTCTGAATCTGGATGCAGAACGTGAGAGACTTGGACTCTATCTTCTCTTGGCCCAAAAGTGACGTGAGAGGATTTTTTGAACATCACCTAAACTTCTCTTTTCTCTTATCTTCATATGTGGATTGTACAAATGTCCGATACACCTGCAATTAGACATGGCACAAAAGTTTGTGAAGTATTTTTGTCCTGGATGACATAAATAAATTATTGCATAGTTTGCATTAGAAAACACCTCACAAATATACATGTATACAATATTTTTGATCGTATCCAAGATAGTCATTTCCTCATCAGAACCGTTCTTACCTACGCATCAAAACCACAACGATTTTTCGTCAAGTGTGTTGTTTTAACCTTCAAAAAGGACCGGCGGTAGTCAAACTCGATTCAACTAAAGTTGGAGAAACAGACACCCGCCAGCTGTCGTGGTTCTAAGCCTGACAGTAGAATAGGGGTAGGAATGTAGAGGCAAGATCCTAGCTATGGAGGAGTTGTACACGCGAGTTTTACGAGTTCAGGCCCTTCTCGGAGGAAGTAACAGCCCTATGTCTCAGAGCCCAGAGGCGGTCGACTGGATATATGCGTGTGAATTACAAAAGGTATGAATCCTTGTCCCAGAGGAGGGGAGTGGCTTATATAGAGTGCGCCAGGACCCCAGCTCTCCTCTGTTACACAGAGTTCAATGTTCATAAAGGAGGAGCGTTATTGGTAACGTCCGGAGTAAAGTGCTATAAATGACTATTAAAACTATAACTTAAATCCCGACCATTGCGGAGTGAGTGGCTTCACATCTTCTGGTGGTCGAATGGTTGTTCGCATGGTCGAGTGTCTTCAAGGCTGTCGAGTGGAACATAGCTTCATGGTCGAGTGGATGATGATCTCTCTTTGACTGCTTCTGGTTCTTTTAGAGATATCCTTGGGGAGGGTATCTTGGACAGATCCATGACCCTAACCTAGGTACATAGCTTCGTCATTAGCCCCCGAATGGATCAGGGTTTGAGTGCGGAAGGAGTTGAGAACACTTCAGGCTCATTCTTCGTGTGGTGAGTATAACTTATTCTGGAGCCATGAACTGAGGAGACAAGTCAACTTCTTTTTCAGTCGCCTTAGTCCATTCTTGGTTTTTGCCGAGTGAATTTTCACAGAAGAACTCTGAATGATAATGTAGAGGACGTTTTCAGTCTGACAAGTTGCTCTACTCTCCGCGGATTTCGCGGGATTCGAATTTTGGGAAGCACGCCGGACAGGCGAGGCCGTGGTAATCGGGACGGATTAGGCAGGTCACCTCGATCTCTGCGCCACCTTTTTCGCCACGTATTGCGCGCGCGACTGTTGCGGGATTTGTTTAGATTGTCTGGGCCTACCAGTCAGTCACTCGGGGAATGACCTTATAAAAGGCACCGGACTGGGTCTCTGCCCCGTGCGCTCCCATTCTCTTTTCTTTTTTCCTTTGACCACTTCGCCACACTCGCTTCTGCTCTCGTCGCCGAACCCTTGCTCGAACTCAATCTGCCACCATGGGAAAAGAGAAGACGGTGGCGCTGGAGCGTACGAAGAAGGCGACCGCGAAGGCGAAGGGCAAGCGGACCAGCCGGGGCGGATCCTTGTCGAGATCTGGCCTGCCGCCGGGCTGGATCCAGGGCGACTGGGTCCGCTCGATGATCAGCCAGGACAACCTCGACGACCTGGTGGAGGGGGGACTGATCCCCCACAAATCGGCACGGTTCCCGGGGAACGAGACTGAGCCGCAGCCAAGGCAGGGTGAGTGCGTTCTCCTTGCCACCCACGTCGATCGTGGATTTTCTCTGCCTCCCCATCCTTTCTTTCGGGGCTTTTTGAACTTCTTTGGGGCTCAGCTCCACCACTTCACTCCAAACACCATAGTCTATCTGGCTGCTTTCGTGTCAATGTGTGAAAATTTCTTGGGCTGTCGACCGCACTGGGGTCTTTTCAAACACATCTTCACCTGCCGTTCCCAGTCAGTCAAAAAGGCCAATCCGAGTGATGAGAGGACGCACGTGATCCAGATGTGCGGGGGGCTGGGGATCCAGATGAGGAACAATAGCACCTTCCCAGCAATGATCCTTCCCGACTCAGTCCGGGGCTGGCAGTCGACTTGGTTTTACTGTAAGGACCAGCCGACCCTGGGTCAGTCGACTGGACTTCCTCCCTTTTCTCTGGCTTGAGTGGAGAAGCCCTCCTCCCTAAAGGTGGTCCTAGAAGAGAAGGCACAGGTCAAGGTTCTGGTCGAGCGGGTCGTCCAACTCGTCCACGACGGGGTGACTGGGATGGACCTGCTGGAGGTCTTTCTCGGTCGACGCATCCAACCGCTTCAGGCCCGTGATCATCCGATGTGGATGTACTCTGGATTCGAGGACTCCACTCGGATCCACCCGGAGGACGTTAGCGAGGACATCTTGGAGAAGTGGTTGATTGGAATCACCAGCAACAAAGACAACCCCGAGGGTCTAGGAGGGTGATTCCGTTCGACCACTCGTGCCAGCCGGAGCAGGTATGATTCTGTTTTACCAAGTATCTTTCTGATTCACTGTGTGACACCTTGTTGATGGTCGACTGAATTCCTTTTGATTGTTGTCTTTTCAGGCCCTCATTGACATGTACTCGATGCCCAATGGAGTGTAGGAGCAAGACGTCGAGGAAGGAGCGAGCGGGGGCGAGAGTTGCGAGTGGCACTCGGATGCCGAGGAGGACGAGGAGAGCGACGAATCAACTGATGACGAATAGGTCGACTCACCTCCTCACAGGGAGAGGAGATCCAAAAACGCTCACGACCCGGCGAGCACTCCGGACCTGGTGACCGTGCCGACTGGGCAGTCTTCGAAGTGCCCCAGGATGCCTTCCCCAGCGCCGATTGAGAAGGCTCCGAAGCAGCCCAAGGTTGTGCCGCCTCCAGCGCCAAAAGCACCGAAAGCCACCTCCTCCAAACTACCAAAAGCTCTGCCCAGGATCAAAGTGACCATCTCTACCATCTCCGGGTAATCATCTGACGTGTTCTTTTCGTTGACTCGAGCAACAGAACGTAATCAACTGGGTGCAGGTCTTTGCAATGCTGCTACATCAGGAACCTCTTCTCTCCAGTACCGAGACGGGGAGATGGAAGATGCGGTCACCTCCAACCCAGGTAAAAACTCTTATGATCTTGATCTTAACTACTCGGTCGATTGAATTCTCGCGGTTTACTTTAGAGTCGACTGATCTTCTCCGCAGCTCCGCCCAACGTCATCGATCTCCCAGATGATGATGAAGACGTGGCTCCTAGGCCTAGGAAGAATAAAAAGGCGACGGCTGGTAAGGCGTCTCAGCAGGGACCAATTACAACACCAACCGTCTATCAATCTGAAGACGCGGTCGGGGCCTCTGTAACCTTCGATGTACCCTTGTCGAGTGAGCGCCCCGCACTGTCGAATGTACCGGTGATTCCTTCAGTCGTCCCATTTCACGCCTCGGAGGTCCAAGCTGCTGCACCTGGGTCGTCTGCTCTCTTCTTCACCAGTTATCCCGTTCCGGACAACCAGTCGGAAGCGGCCGTGGAAGCCATCCGACAGGCTAACGTGATGATGGAGCGGATGAAGACGGTGCATGAGAATAACCAGGCTGCCTACGACGCCAGCGCTGCTCTCCGGGCCAATGTCCAGGTAAGTAGACTTTTCGACTGCCCTTGTTCTATCAGGATATGCTACCCGAAAAATTTTCTTCTATACAATCTCATGTTGTTTGCGTCGAATCAGTTCACCCACTGGGTGTTTTGTTGTCTTTGGTAGTTGCGTTTTCCACTCGGTCTCGGCGAGTAGGATCTGAACCGGTGGGGGCACGCTAAGTGCACCCACTGGGTGTAGTCCCAGAGACCGTAGTCGACTGCTGGCAGTCGACTGGGGTCTTAGTTCTACCTTCCTTTCTTTTCTTCCACTCGACTCGGGCGGACCGGTCGAGTAGGATCTGAACCAGTGAGGGCACGCTAAGTGCACCCACTGGGTGTAGTCCCTGAGACCGTAGTCGACTGCTGGCAGTCGACTGGGGTCTGAGCTCTACCTTCCTTTCTTTTCTTCCATCCGCAATCTTTTTTTTTTGACTTGACCCAGGCGGACCGGCCGAGTTGTGTTTTAATCAGCGGGGGCACGCCAAGTGCACCCGCTGGGTGTAGCCCCCGAGACCGCAGTCGACTGTGTGCAGTCGGCTGGGGTCTAAGTGAACTTCTTTAAGTTTTATCCACTCAGAAGCGAACGACCTTTGATCTTGTCGATTGACACGTTTTTTGCCTTCTGCAGAAGTCTTGTACTCTCATTTCCAAGTTTGCTGAACTTGAGGAGAAGAAGAGGCAACTCAACCTCAACTTGGAGTTGGCCCAGCAGAATCTGAAGAAAGCTCAAGACGAAGCTGCTGGTATGGAAGGTAACTGCATGTCGACTGTCTTTTAAAACATTTCTTCGAGCTCTTGTCTGATCTAAATGCTTCTTTTGCAGAGAAAATGAAGTTGGCTCTGGAGAAGAAGGACTCGGACCTCACCGCTGCACAGAAAGAAGCCCAAGATAAAACTACCCTTGTAGACCAGAAGCTGGCTTCAGTCGAAGCACTGGAAGGGGAGGTGACCAAGTTGAAGTCCTGTCTCAACGAGTCTAACCGAGAGGTGATTCGTCTGAAGAAGGACAAAATTAACCTGAATGAAAAGCTGGAGTCTGCGGTCCACAAGAGGAATGACGCGGAAGCTTATCTGAGGACTCTTGCTAAGAAGCTCTATCTCATGCTGGAAGGTACTCCCTTTAAAATGACTGTGTTGACGTTCGCGAATGACTCCTGTTCGGTCGACTCACTAATTTTTTACTGCAGAATTCTGCCAAGATTTTGACGAAGAAACTGGAAAGGTCGAGACGGGTCTGGACCCTATCGCTTCTCTAGTTTGCGATGAAACTGCAATGAATGTGCTCCGACTGGAGTCTCGTGTCGCCGACGTCATAAGCTACCTCGCGCGCTTGAAGAAAGCAGTCTCACGAGTCGACACATTGCTCTGGCCAAGGGCGACGCTTCAAAATGACCTGGAATCCCTGATGGCTCGACTCAACGAGATCCCTGACCGAGTGCAGGAATGGAAGAAGTCCTTCGCTCGGTGTGGTGCTGATGTGGCGCTATCCTTGGTGCGAGTCCATTGCAAGGAAGCTCGTGAAGACAAGCTGGCAACGATCAAGGTCGCTAACACCAAAAGGCATGACTTCCAGTCCTTCATGGAGACTTTCATCGTTGCTGCTACTCGGATTGCGGATGGGATCGATCTGGACGAATTCGTCGAGCCTGCCAGCCCTCCTACTGCCGAGTGAACAAACTTATGAGACTTGAATCTGCTTTAAATTTGCCTCGGAATGCCGAGTGGTTGCTGTAACCGTTAAACTCCTTCGGGCTTGATGCTCGAATACTTTCGGTTTGCTGCTTGGAACTTTAGGATTTATCCGAATTTGGTTTATTTCCGAATATGCTTGCGTTTTGCCTTCAAGTGGACTTTGTTCTCTTCTCGGAATAGTCTTTGCGCTGGAGACGTAGCTCTGAGATGTCGACTCTAGTCGACCTGCGCTTTGTCGCCCTTGCGGATATGGATGGAGCGCACATTGTACTTGTGGCGTAGTCCCGAAGGAGGAGGTTGCAGTCGACCCGCACCTCGTCGTCCTTGTGGATAGGGATGGAGCACACATTGTACTTGTGGCATAGCTCCGAAGGAGAAGGTTGCAGTCGACCTGCACCTCATCATCCTTGCGGATAGGGATGGAGCGCACGTTGTACTTGTGCCGTAGCTCCGAACGAGAAGGTTGCAGTCGACCTGCACCTCGTCGTCCTTGCGGATAGGGATATGTTTCGAACTTAGGCGAGTACTGGACTGTAGCTAAGCCTCTGAGTGGGAGGATTGCTCTCCATTCGGTAGGATTTTTTAAACTTAGGTGAGTACTGGACTACAGCTAATCCTCCGAGTGGGAGAACTTAGGCGAGCGCTCGACTGCAGCTAAGCCCCCTGAGTGGGAGGCCTGCTCTCCACTCGGTAGGATTTTACAAACTTAGGCGAGTACTGGACCGCAGCTAAGCCTCCGAGTGGGAGAACTTAGGCGAGCACTGGACTGTAGCTAAGCCCCCGAGTGGGAGGACTGCTCTCCACTCGGTAGGATTTTTTCAAACTTAGGCGAGTACTGGACTGCAGCTAAGCCCCCGAGTGGGAGGACTTAGGCGAGTACTAGACTGGAGCTAAGCCCCCGAGTGGGAGGATTGCTCTCTACTCAGTAGGATTTTTTCAAACTTAGGCGAGTGCCGGACTGCAGCTAAGTCTCCGAGTGAGAGAACTTAAGCAAGTACTGGACTGCGGCTAAGCCCCCGAGTGGGAGGATTGCTCTCCACTCGGTAGGATTTTTTCAAACATAGGTGAGTGCCGGACTGCAGCTAAGTCTCCGAGTGAGAGAACTTAGGCGAGTACTGGACTGCAGCTAAGCCCCCGAGTGGAAGGATTGCTCACCACTCGGTAGGGTTTTCTTTCGAACTTAGGCGAAACGGATTAGCAGCAAAGCCTCCCGAATGAGAGGCTTGCTCGTCACTCGATAGGATTTTTTCAAACTTAGGCGAGTACTGGACTGCAGCTAAGCCCCCGAGTGGGAGGACTTAGGCGAGTACTAGACTGCAGCTAAGCACCCGAGTGGGAGGATTGCTCTCCACTCGGTAGGATTTTTTCAAACTTAGGCGAGTGCCGGACTGCAGCTAAGTCTCCGAGTGAGGGAACTTAGGCGAGTACAGGACTGCAGCTAAGCCCCCTAGTGGGAGGATTGCTCTCCACTCGGTAGGATTTTTTCAAACTTAGGCGAGTGCCGGACTGCAGCTAAGTCTCCGAGTGAGAGAACTTAGGCGAGTACTGGACTGCAGCTAAGCCCCCGAGTGGGAGGAGTGCTCTCCACGCAGTAGGATTTTTTCAAACTTAGGCGAGTGCCAGACTGTAGCTAAGTCTCCGAGTGAGAGAACTTAGGCGAGTACTGGACTGCAGCTAAGCCCCCAAGTGGAAGGATTGCTCACCACTCGGTAGGGTTTTCTTTCGAACTTAGGCAAACGGATTCGCAGCTAAGCCTCCCGAATGAGAGGCTTGCTCGTCACTCGGTAGGATTTTTTCAAACTTAGGCGAGTACTGGACTGCAGCTAAGCCCCCGAGTGGGAGGACTTAGGCGAGTACTGGACTGCAGCTAAGCCCCCGAGTGGGAGGATTGCTCTCCACTCGGTAGGATTTTTTCAAATTAGGCAAGTGTCGGACTGCAGCTAAGTCTCCTAGTGAGGGAACTTAGGCGAGTACTGGACTGCAGCTAAGCCCCCGAGTGGGAGGATTGCTCTCCACTCGGTAGGATTTTTTCAAACTTAGGCGAGTGCCGGACTGCAGCTAAGTCTCCGAGTGAGAGAACTTAGGCGAGTATTGGACTGCAGCTAAGCCCCCGAGTGGGAGGATTGTTCTCCACTCGGTAGGATTTTTTCAAACTTAGGCGAGTGCCGGACTGCAGCTAAGTCTCCGAGTGAGAGAACTTAGGCGAGTACTGGACTGCAGCTAAGCCCTCGAGTGGGAGGATTGCTCTCCACTCGGTAGGATTTTTTCAAACTTAGGCGAGTGCCGGACTGTAGCTAAGTCTCCGAGTGAGAGAACTTAGGCGAGTACTGGACTACAGCTAAGCCCCCGAGTGGAAGATTGCTCACCACTCGGTAGGGTTTTCTTTCGAACTTAGGCGAAATAGATTCGCGGCTAAGCCCACCCACTGGGGGAAATCGTATGAGAGGACTGTAAAGCTCTTGTCTTTGGTAAACAAATTACAAAGGTGTTTCTTATTACATTTTATTCGAATGAGTGCTTAAGTATAAAAGGGGCGGAGCAGCTCCGCGTTCTAGGCTCGTGGCTCGTCCTTTTGATGCTCAACACTGTAAAGATGGTATGCTCCATTGTGGAGAACTTTGGTGATGATGAAGGGGCCTTCCCAAGCCAGGGCGAGCTTGTGTGGTTTCTGTTGATCCACTCGAAGAACCAGGTCTCCTTCTTGGAAGTCTCAACCTCTCACATTTCTAGCATGGAATCGACGCAAGTCTTGCTGATAGATGGTCGACCGGATCAAGGCCATCTCTCTTTCCTCCTCTAGGAGATCGACTGAATCTTGCCGGGCCTGCTCTGCTTCTTCTTCGGAGAAAAGCTCGACTCGGGGTGCGTTGTGGAGAAGGTCACTTGGTAGGACAGCTTCGGCTCCATAGACCAAAAAGAAAGGAGTTCGTCCAGTCGACCGGTTGAGAGTTGTCCTCAAACCCCACAGAACTGATGGAAGTTCATCGACCCAAGCGCCTGCTGCGTGTTTGAGATCACGCATCAGTCGGGGTTTCAATCCTTTGAGAATTAGGCCATTGGATCTTTCTGCTTGTCCATTCGACTACGGGTGAGCGACTGAGGCATAGTCGACTCGTGTGCCTTGAGAAGCGCAGAAAGCTCTAAACTCATCGGAATCAAAATTCGATCCGTTGTCAGTGATGATGTTGTGGGGGACTCCATATCTGAATGTCAATTCTTTGATAAAACTGACGGCGGTGCTGGCTTCAAGATTCTTGATAGGTTTAGCTTCGATCCATTTGGTAAACTTGTCGACTGCAATGAGCACATGAGTGAAGCCGCTCCTACAAGTTCTCAGTGGTCCAACCATATCTAGTCCCCAAACAGCAAAGGGCCAGACGAGGGGAATGGTCTTCAGGGTTGACGCTGGCTTGTGAGACATGTCGGAGTAAAACTTGCAGCCTTCGCATCTGTCGACTATATCTTTTTCCATTTCATTTGCTCGTGGCCAATAGAATCCGGCTCGGTATGCTTTAGCCACGATGGCCCGAGAGGACGCATGGTGACCACAGGTTCCCGAGTGGATGTCATTGAGGATCATTCGACCTTCTTCTGGCGTTATGCATTTCTGACCGACTCCAGTCACGCTTTCCCTGAACAACTGTCCTCTTATCACAGTAAAGGCCTTGGATCGATGGACGATTTGCCGAGCCTCTTCTTCGTCTTCTGGGAGTTCTTTTTTGAGGATGTACACAATGTACGGCACTGTCCAGTCGGGTGTGATGACCAGAACCTCCATGATCAGGTCGACCACTGCTGGGACCTCGACTTCAGTCGGATCTATGGTGCTCTTAGGTTGCGGGGGCTCTTCAGTAAAAGGATCTTCTTGAACGGTCGATGTGTGAATATGTTCCAAAAACACATAGTTGGGAATGGCTTCTCTCTTGGAACCTATCTTTGCCAAGTCATCGGCTGCTTGATTTTTCAGTCGGGGTATGTGATGGAGCTCTAACCCCTCAAACTTCTTTTCCAACTTCCTCACCACGTTGCAGTAACCAGTCATGGCTGGGCTTCTGACGTCCCACTCCTTCATCACTTGATTGACTACCAAATCTGAGTCGCCGTAGACCATAAGGCGACGGACGCCGAGTGAGATGGCCATACGCAACCCATAAAGGAGTGCTTCATATTCAGCTTCATTATTGGAGGAATCAAAGTGAATCTGGAGGACATATCTGAGCTTGTCTCCTCGGGGGGATACCAGAACCACCCCAGCACCGGAACCATTCAGCATTTTGGATCCATCAAAGAACATGGTCCAGTGCTCCGAGTGAACTTGAGTCGGCACTTGTTGTTCAATCCACTCGGCGAGGAAATCTGCTATTGCTTGGGACTTAATAGCTTTCTTTGCCTCGAACTTGATATCTAAGGGAAGGAGTTCAATCGCCTATTTTTGCCACTCGACTAGTTACATCTCTGTTGTGCAGAATCTCTGACAATGGAGCGTCGCTGACGACTGTAGCAGAGTGATCAGAGAAATAGTGTGCAACCTTCTTCGTGGTCATGTAAATTCCATAAACGAGCTTCTGATAGTGCGGATATCTCTGCTTTGACGGAGTCAGAACTTCAGAAATATAATAAACTAGGCGCTGACCTTTGTAGGTTTTTCTCTCTGCTTCCCGCTCGACTATAAGTGCTGTACTAACGACTTGTCCAGTGGCTGCTATATAAAGCAGTAAAGGCTCTTTGCTGATTGGGGTAGCAAGCACCGGCTGGGTGGAAAGCAGGGATTTTAGCTCTGCAAATGCTGCATCAGCTTCAGGAGTCCACTCGAACTTATCTGATTTCTTCATCAGTCGGTAAAGAGGCAGTGCCTTTTCACCGAGGCGAGAAATGAATCGACTTAGGGCGGCCAAGCAACCAGTAAGCTTCTGGACATCATGCACGTGCACAGGGCGTTTCATTCGGAGTATAGCACTCACTTTCCCTGGGTTAGCATCGATCCCTCGTTCGGAAACGAGAAAATCGAGTAATTTTCTGCCCGGAACTCCAAACGTGCACTTTGATGGATTAAGCTTGATATCATACCCTCTGAGGTTGGCAAAGGTTTCAGCAAGGTCAGTCAGTAAGTCGGAACCTTTACGTGACTTGACCACAATGTCATCCATGTATGCTTTCACATTCCGACTGATCTGAGTGAGTAGGCACTTCTGAATCATCCGCATGAATGTGGCTCCAGCGTTCTTCAAACCGAATGGCATTGTGACATAACAGAAGCACCCAAACGGGGTGATGAAAGCTGTCTTTATCTCGTCGGGTCCGTACTGACGGATCTGGTGGTACCCGGAGTAGGCGTCCAAAAAGGACAAACGCTCGCACCCCGCAGTTGAATCGACTATCTGGTCGATGCGAGCGAGAGGAAAGTGATCTTTCGGGCATGCTCGATTGATATGCTTGATGTCAATGCACATGCGAAGTGAGTCGTCCTTCTTTGGGACCATGACAACATTGGCTAACCACTCGGAGTGGTAAATCTCTCGGATAAACTCAGCTGCCAAAAGCCGAGCCACCTCTTCACCGATTGCCTTTCTCTTCTGTACGGCGGACCGTCAAAGATGTTCTTTGACTGGTTTTGCTTTTGGGTCGACTCTCAAACAATGCTCAGCCAGTCCCCTGGGAACACCCGGCATGTCCGAAGGTTTCCATGCAAAGATGTCCTAGTTCTCACGGAGGGACTGGATGAGCGCTTCTTCCTATTTGGAGTCGAGTGTGGTTGAAATGTGAGTCGGAGCACCATTGGGGTCTGTCGGGTGAATGTGAATCGACTTCGTTTCACTAGACGACTGGAATGCTGAATCTGTGGCTGGCTTCTTGGCTCACAACAAATCACTCAGATCTGCATTTTTCTGGTATTCTTACAATTCTGCCATGGCCCTCTGTGCATCGGCGATCTTTGAACCCTTCTGGAAGCACTCTTCTGCCTTCTTCGGATTACCAGTGATAGTGATCACCCCTTTGGGACCAGGCTTCTTTAATTTGAGGTACATGTAACATGGTCGAGCCATAAAACGTGCATAAGCTGGCCTCCTAGAATGGCATGATAGGCACTCTGGAAATCCACAACTTCAAATGTCAACTTTTCTTTGCAGTAATTCTTGGAATCACCAAAAACCATGTCGAGAGCAATCTGGTCGAGTGATGTAGCGTTCTTGCCTGGAATGACCCCATGGAAACTCATATTGCTTTCATTGAGTCTGGATATCGGAATGCCCATTCCCTTCAACGTCTCTGCATACAGTATGTTCAGGCCACTGCCACCATCCATCAGGACCTTTGTTAGTCGAGTGCCTTCGACCACCGGGTCGACCACCAGTGCTTGCCTCCCAGGGGTGGCTATGTGCGCTGGATGATCAGACTGGTCGAATGTAATGGCAGTCTGCGACCACTTCAAATAACTGGGTGTCACCGGAGCGGCCATGTTCACTTCTCTGTTGATGACTTTCAATCGACTTTTGCTCTCAATGTAAGCAAAAATCATCAGAGTGGAATTCACGTGGTGATAACCATCATCATCTTCTTCCTCATCCTCAGCCTTGTCTGCTTCCTTCTCCTTTTCCTTGGGTTGTTTCTCTCGGAATTGCTGGATTAGGAGTCGACACTGCCGAGTGGTGTGCTTCGGATAAATGAAATTACCCTCTTCATATTTTTTTGGTGTGGATGTGGCACGGCAGATCTAGCGCGTCATTTCCATCTTGATCTTTTACTTTCTTGGGGTTCCACGGCCCTTTGGGCTTCCCCTTGAACTTTCCTTGAACCACAACTAAGGCTTCACCAGGAGCAGCTGGCTTGGCCTTGCGATTCTGTTTCCGACCGGAGTTTCCTCCTTCGGCTTCATGAGCGACTGCTTTGTTCTTGCCACTCCGGAGTCGTTCTTCTTCTTCACAATTGGCATACCTGGTGGCAATCTCTATCATCTGAGTCAGAGTGATATTTCCTGTCCGACCGAATTTCAGATTCAACTCCCGATACCTGACACCTTCCTTAAAGGCACAAATTGCCTGATGATCAGACACATCCTCCACCATGTGGTGCAGGGTGATCCATCTCTGGATATAATCCCTCAAAGTTTCATTCGGTTTCTGAACACAACACTGTAATTCTGTCAAACCTGCCGGCCATTTACAAGTGCCCTCGAATGTTCTAACGAACACTCGGGCGAGATCTTCCCAAGTATAAATACTGCTAGGTGCCAACTGATTCAGCCATGCTCTAGCCGTGCCCTCCAACATCAGAGGAAGGTGTTTCATGGCCACTTCATCATTGCCGCCACCAATATGGACAACCACTCGGTAGTCTTCAAGCCAGGTGTGAGGCTTGGACTCACCAGTGAACTTACTGACTCCAGTCGCCAACCTGAAGTTGGGGGGGAATGACTGCAGCTCTGATGGCTCTACTGAAGCACTCTGGACCTGAGACATGCACCCTGCTGTTGTTTTGTGATCCCTGTCATGGCCCTCTCAGTGAGCTCTGTTTCTGTCGACCAAGCCTTGAACGAGAATAGATCTCGCATCAAAGTCTGGATCCCTGGGGTCGACTGCAATCCCTTGCCCAACACTATGAGGGCGCCTGTCTTCATGCTGTCGAGGCACGTACGACCCACTCCTTGGGGGAGGCGTGGGCACTCGACGACAATCATCGCGATCGACTCGGTGATCATACTGCTCACGGTTTCTGTACTGATCTCGTTGATCTCCACGTCCCTCACGCCTCGGCGGAGATCTTGGGCTGTGGGCCGACTGAACTATGTCTGCAACCACAGATCTGCTATGGATCCTATTCCGCGACTGAGATACAGCTGTATTCTGTTCTCCCACCGCCTGGAGCAAAGCTCGGATCTGCACCAGACCTCGACCAGCTTTTGACTGGGAAGGTTGGATCGACTCCACTATCCGGGCAGCAGCTGCTAGATTCTGGATCGGGGTTCGGTATACCTGAGTCGGAGGTGGAAATAGCTAGCGTCGACTGGATTCGGGAGCACGTTGCCGAGCGTGATTATCAAGTGCGCGCTGGAGGTTCTCCAGTCGAGTGCGCTCAGCCAAGTTGGCCAAGCGCGCCTGCTCCAAGGCCTGGGCCTCAGGGGTTTCTCCAACTATAGGAGTATGCAGTGCATCCATGTTCCAGCGGCGAAGTTCCTCCCTCTGCTGCGAAGAGAGGGGTTCGGGGCGGTACTCTTCATGAACGCGCGATGGATCGCCGTCCCCATCACCTCCGTCTTCACGGGTGAAGCCAGGAGGACCATGTGGTCCATTGAACATCAAAACTTCTGCCGCTGGGTCGCTGCTGTCGCACTCGGATGTAGTCTCTACGGAGCCAGTCGACAGATTGAACAAGCCGTCGAGAGTTTCGTCGGCCTCGATTGCCATGACTTGAGGGGTGGCCGACTGGCGGGCCACCGCAAGCCTCACCCACCGGTGAAGCCTCGACCGACCGGAGCGTTTGCTCTGGCGGGCCGTAGGGAGGGGGAAAGCTGCTGGAGCCGACTGATACTGGGTCGACGGCTACCGCAGGAGGACACCGCGGATGCACGCGCGAAAGTGCGTCGCCCCGCGGACGAGGAGCGCGTCGACATCGAGTGGAGCCTCCTGAAGCCAAGCGGAGTCGTCGGCGATAAACACGAGCGCGCCGAGACGGATCTCGCGGCCCTCAGCCAAACCTCCGCCTGAGACCATGATGAAGGGGACTAGAAAAATTGCAACTTCTCCAAAAAATCGCTAAGACACCTGCCCCACCACTACAAGAAATATGTCAACTAGTGACCTTCTGTCAGTGACCCTGGAAGAAATGGTCATAGATCTATGACCATTTCAGACCAATTGGTCAAAAGCTATTCGGGGGGCTCCAAACCCTAAACCATTACGACCATTTTGGTCAGAAAGGTCGTAATTTCCTTACATGAAATGGTCATAAAGCAAACAGCGCTAGTCCGCTGCCTTATTTCTAGTTTTTAACGACCAATATAGATGGTCATGGCCTTGTAAAATGTGGTGGGTTGCTATGACTAGGCGCCACCTCATTAGTTTTGCCTATGTGTCATGTCCATGTGGCAGTTTTTGCCCTAGGTTGTGAAGCAACCTATATTTCTATCATTCCCAAAATTCCCCAAAAAATCTCATAAATTCTTTGGGTCATATATTCGTCAAATATGTAAAAACCTTCCTTGCCTAGTTCAAAAATAATTCAAAAATATTCATTTTCCTATTTTGTTCAGAACAACAGTTTGTGAAGGAAGTACCACTTTGGCATGTCCAAATAGTATCCATTTTCTACAGTGCTTTCCTATGCCCAAATAACCATCCTCCACCAAATGCCAGCTCAATCCATTCATTATTTTGAGCCGAGCTTCAACATTCGTATTTATGTCCAGTGTGGTAGTTTGCAAAGCAAGTACCACCTAGGCTCCTCCTTTTGAGCTGAAAATTTGTGAAGACGGTCTTCTTAGTAACTGATCATCCTCAGCCAAAACTCACGCCCATTAGCCATGTACATTTCCCGTACCGCTAATCAAACACTTGGCTGCTAATTCATGTTTGAGCATCGATCGGTCTCCTCGTGAGAATCTTATGTTGTAATTTTCTTCCTAGAACCTACCTGGGGAGTGCCCAACCCACTAGACAAGCCTAGGCTGCCCCGAACACATGGCAACGCCACGGTCATGCGGTGACCACGCGGCGGGCATGCGAGCTTACGCGCTCTAGAGTTGGGGGCCTCGGCCACCGCCCAAACCTCGACGTATCGCCACCAAAACCATGTATTTATGATTAAATAGGTACTTATGTAACTATAAATGATTTTTGGAAAAAATAAATAGTAAACTATGAGGCAGCTACAGTTCAAATTTGACCCGCTTCCTCCTGAATCAGCGGGAATTTGTCTTTTTCACCAGAAGTGGATCAAAACTTTTTACACCCAACCATTTTTTTCAATTTTGCATTAAATATGTCCTAGTATTTATAAAATTGATTTGGGCCAATTTTGCAACAATTATTTGGGAGGTCCTTCACAAAAAAACCTCCTTTTAGGCACTCGAAAAATGGAAAATGGTTTTTTCATCCAAAGAAAATGAAAACTTCCTTAGGAAATATTGTTTGACATTCCAAGATGCAGCCTTGTGCACAATATGAGATCATTTGAACAAACTATGCCATGAATGTGGCCATAGGATTGATCATTTGGCTTGAAAGCCATGAATCTTCATGCATGATAGCTCATTTCTGAGAACACTTTTTTAAAAGGATTGCCGTATTACAAGTTTATTATTTTTCCTGGTAACTTGGTCATATATAATGACACAATGCAAAGGTTTTCCAATTTTTTGATTTTTTTTGAATTTTTTATGCCCGTTTCAAAATGTGGTCAAAACGGCGGGAATAACCGTTCCTAGCTAGTGGTTGAATCTTGGAATTTTTTTGGTGTTTCTCTGATTAAATAGATACTTATGTACCTAGAAATGATTTTCGTAAAAAATAAAGAGCAAACTACAAGGCAGCTACAGTTCAAATTTGACCCACTTCCAACAGGATCGTCAGAAATTTGTCTTTTTCACGAGAGGTGGATCAAAACTTTTTACACCCAACCATTTGGTCAATTGTGCATTAAATATGACCTAGTATTTTATAAAAATGATTTGGTCCAATTTTGCAATAATTATTTGGGAGTTCCTTCACAAAAAAAACCTCATTTTGGGCACTCGAAAAATGGAAAATGGTTTTTTTGCCAAAGAAAATGAAAACTTCCTTAGGCAACATTGTTTTCCATTCCAATATGCACCCTTGTGCACAATATGAGATCATTTGAATAAACTATGCCATGAATTTGGCCATAGGATTGATAATTTGGCTTGAAAGCCATGAATCTTCACACATGATAGCTCATTTATGAGAACACTTTTTAAAAAGAATTGCCGTATTACAAATTTATTATTTTCCCTGGTAACTTGGTCATATATAATGACACAATGCGAAGGTTTTCCAATTTTTTGATTTTTTTTAATGTTTTATGCCCGTTTCAAAATGCGGTCAAAACAGCGGGAATGACCGTTCCTAGCTAGTGGTTGACTCTTGGAATTTTTTGGTGTTTCTCTGATTAAATAGATACTTATGTACCTAGAAATGATTTCTAAAAAAAATAAAGAGCAAACTACAAGGCAGCTACAGTTCAAATTTGACCCACTTCCAGCTGAATCGTCAGAAATTTGTCTTTTTCACGAGAGGTGGATCAAAACTTTTTACACCCAACCATTTGGTCAATTGTGCATTAAATATGGCCTAGTATTTTATAAAAATGATTTGGTCCAATTTTGCAATAATTATTTGGGAGGTCCTTCACAAAAAAACCTCATTTTGGGCACTCGAAAAATGGAAAATGGTTTTTTTGCCAAAGAAAATGAAAACTTCCTTAGGCAACATTGTTTGCCATTCCAATATGCACCCTTGTGCACAATATGAGATCATTTGAATAAACTATGCCATGAATTTGGCCATAGGATTGATCATTTGGCTTGAAAGCCATGAATCTTCACGCATGATAACTCATTTATGAGAACACTTTTTTAAAAGAATTGTCGTATTAAAAATTTATTATTTTTCCTGGTAACTTGGTCATATATAATGACACAATGCGAAGGTTTTCCAATTTTTTAATTTTTTTTAATTTTTATGCCTGTTTCAAAATGCGGTCAAAACGGCGGGAATGGCCGTTCCTAGCTAGTGGTTGAATCTTGGAAAACTTTTGGTGTTTCTCTGGTTAAATAGATACTTATGTACCTATAAATAATTTTTAGGAAAAATATAGAGCAAATTATGAGGCAGCTGCAGTTCAAATTTGACCCACTTCCAGCTGAATCGGCGTAAATTTGTCTTTTTCACGAGAGGTGGATCAAAACTTTTGACACCCAACCATTTGGTCAATTGTGCATTAAACATGGCCTAGTATTTTATAAAATTGATTTGGTCCAATGTTGCAACAAATATATGGTAGGCCCTTCAGAAAAAACCTCATTTCGGGCACTCGAAAAATGAAAAATGAATTTTTCGTCCAAAGAAAATGAAAAATCTCTTAGGCAACATTGTTTGGAATTCCAAGATGCACCATTGTGTATAATATGAGATCATTTGAACAAACTATGCCATTTTTCAAAAAAATTATGCCCGTTTCAAAATGCGGTCAAAACGACGGGCTTGACCGTTCCTAGCTAGTTGTTGAATCTTGGAAACATTTTGATGTTTCTCTGATTAAATAGATAGTTATGTACCTAGAAATGATTTTTGGAAAATATAAAGAGCAAGCTATGAGGCAGTTGCAGTTCAAATTTGACCTGCTTCCTGCTGAATCGACGGAAATTTGTCTTTTTCATCAGAGGTGGGTAAAATATTTTGACGCCCAACATTTGGTCAATTATACATTAAATATGGACTAATATTTTAGAAAAATGATTTAGTGCCATTTTGCAATAAATGTATGGTAGTTCCTTTAAAAAAAACACATTTTGGTCACTCAGAAAATGAAAAATGGTTCTTTTGAGCAAAGAAAATGAAAACCTCCCAAATCAACATTGTTTGTCATGCCTAAATACACACATGTACAAAATATTGGTTTATTTAAACTAACTATAAGAGGTTAAATGTTTGCCTAAATAAGAGGTACAAACTATAAGAGAAAAAAACAAAAAATGCTTAATTCTGATTGGTGGAACCAGCTATGGCATGGATCAGTGACATGGCAAACATCTGTCCATCCATCCGTCCGTCCGTCCATCGACCCCTCCGCTCTCTCAGCTAACCCGATCCACCCCTCTCTCTCGCATAGGTAACCCTAGCGATCCACCTCTCCCCTCCCCTCCCCTCCCCTCGCGCAGTCACCACCCACCTCTTCCTGTCTTGATTCCCACCCACATCACCGCCGCCGCTGCCGCCGGCCTACGCCATCCCCCCACACTGCCGCCCTGAAACCCCCTCCTCACCTTCTCTCCCCAGTCGAGCCGTAGCAGGTGAGGCAGAGGCGGCAGCCAGATCCGCCGCGTTGCTTCCGGATCCGCGCCCTCCCCACCACCGGTTCATCTCCAATCCCGCCACCGACACCCACCCCCACCCCCACAGGCGACCTCCCCTAACCCCATCACCACCGGCGACCTCCCTCCCTTGCTCCTCAACCCAACCCAATCCCGATTTGATTCAGTTCAGAGACGAATCCCCTCCTACATCGCCGCTGCGGCCACACACTGCCAATCCCCTCACTCCACCACGCCTTCTTCTTGTCCTGATTCCCGGACGGGCGTCGACACGGCCAGCGTCAAGATGTCCATGAACCCCTTCTGCGAGATTGCCGTGGAGGAGGCGCTGCGGCTCCGCAAGGCCGGCGCCGCCTCCGAGGTCGTCGCCGCCACCGTCGGTCCCGCGCAGGCCGCCGACACGCTCCGCACCGCACTCGCCATGGGCGTCGACCGCGCCGTCCACGTCCTCCACGACCCCGACCCCGACCCCGCCCGCCCGCTCCTCCCACTTGCCGTCGCCAAGATCATCCGCGCCCTCACGCTCCAGGAGACCCCCGGCCTGCTCATCCTCGACAAGCAGGTTCTCAGATCGGCCTCGATTCAGTCAGTTTTTTGCCTCATCTTTCATGGTGTCTAACTTGCTCCGCTTCCTGCCTGCGCGTGCAGAGTGCTCCCTCCAGGTGAAGTCGCCCACCGCAGTGCCAAGGGATTCGTCTCCGAGGACGAGTTCCTCTCCATCCCGGAGTTCTCCACCAACCGCTCTCCAAGGTCCGTCCCTCCCCCTCCCCCTCCCTCTCTCGTCGCCGAGACGGGCAATTTTGTTCCCCTGCTCGCTTTGTCCCCGTCGTGCCACCTCCAGATGACTCACTAAATGACTGTAGTACCAGTGCGTGCCTCTTGTTTTTATGCGCTGTCCTTGGATTACACACACAACACTTGCCTCTACTACTATTTTCCTAGTGGTATTGTATACAGCTCTGTCCCCACTCAGTTTTTCCACTAATTGGGAAAAACTAATCCAGCATTATACCAATCACAGAACCTGTATGCAATCGATCGGCATAGGGAGTTTTACCATACATGTGGAACCTGAATATCTCTATGAAGCCAAGCACCTTCCACATCTGCTTGGAAAAAGCTCTTGTTATCTTTGATTGGGTACGGACGGAGTCATAGTTTTCAAAGACTGGTATAATGCTTTTTGTCAAATACGTAACACTTATCATAGACCACAAAAATGTCCATATAGATCATTTCTACTGAAGATTTGCATCTCATTTTTCTTCCCCAGTAAAACTTGGTGTATCTAATTTGTACATATAGTGTAGTTTTTCCAGCAAAACATGACCTCCCTTGCAAATAACATAGCCCTGTTGACTTTCTTTACTCAGTTTGACTGTTTTAGTTATATTTAGGAGATTCAGCAGTGTCAACTATGGAGGTGAGACTGATTTTGAGCTTCCATTTCTTCTATTTGCAGAGGTTGCTACGTATGGTTGATGGATTGAACTTCAAGGAATTTGTTTCTTTTCTCTCTACCTTCAGCGCAAGGGCCAGCCTTCAGCAAAAGATTGAGTGTAATGCTCATCACGTTTCTTTTCCTCTTTTTGCTGTCTATCTTGAAAGGAGTGTATGTTGGTTTGGGTCTCTCTGATCCTTATGATGACTACTAATTTGTTGGTCCGGTGTTGATCTGGTTTGTGTTTCATTGAGTAGTGATATTTAAGGTGTATGACATTGATGGCAAGGGGAAAGTATCCTTCAAGGACCTGGTAGAGATTTTACGAGACCTAACAGGCTCATCCATGTTAGAGAAACAAAGAGAGGTTCTGATTTGATCCAATCCTATATTTCATTGCATAGTACTACATTCACTTGCAAGTACACTTGATAAATCAACAAGAACAAATGTGGCTCTTTCCTTGTTTCCTTTTCAAATAATTAGTACCATGCCATCATAAACACATCAAGTGTGCATAACTTGTTTCCAAAGTGAAGGGAACCCTGACACTAAATTGTAGGTTTCTTCATTGCAGTAAATGTTCAGAGTAGCATGCTTCGTAGTGCAAATTCCTATGTTCATATTTACTACTACCTCTGTTCGTAAATATAAGACTTTTATTTACGAACAGAGGAGCATTAGCTAGAAAATATAGCCTTGTGTGGAACCAATCCTTGTGTATCTAAGAGCTAAACAAACATGCCATACGAGGAAATGGAAGGCTTGTGTAGTTTCAACTGTTCGTTGCCAATGATTAATCATCTTGTTTGTTTTTTGGCTGCATCTGACATACATTCTTATGCCTATTTACTCCAGGTCAGGCTCACGTTTCGTGGCTGAAAGGAAAACGAGCCTATGCTTGCACCAACATTATTAGAATGAGGTGTGGGCATGTATCATTTTTTAAACTCTGCTATCTTTTCCCAAGTCTTTATTATCTTGCCTAGCCTTGTACTGATATGTATTGTTTGCTGCTAATTACCCAAGATAGTGTGTGATGTTAAGGACAACCTGAGAACACATGCCTAAGCTTATAAGATATGGCATGTGACAGTGCTGCTGCTATTTGAATGCTTCTACTGCTAGCTTCTTGCTTGAATAGGTGTGCACTTGTGCTGGTGGTGGTGCTGCTTGTGCTGCTAACAAAATTGAATATAATCATTCTTGTTGGATCGTGCAGACATGTATTTGCTGCTAATTCTTGTGCTGCTAACACATTCTTGTACTGCTCATTCTTGTGATGCTTAAGCTGTTGATTGCCTAATTTTATTCATCGTCTCCAGAATAAATTCATTTGATTGTCTGATACATCTCCACTTAAATACTCATAATGCTACTGTCTAGGTTTTGTTCAATTGGACTGACTATATATCTCTTGTTAAAATTGTGGTCTTGATCTTTTGTTTAAACCTGAGACATCATGCATAACTAGCTCTTCCTTTTCAGTCTAAACCTGAGACCTCTTTTGTTCTATATTCAGATCTGACTGATGGCCATAGTGTTGTTTTGTGTGCTTGATAAACCTGAGACTTCTTTTTATTGTAATATTGAAGTTGTTTGGTTCTGGCCTTAGCAGCAGTACACTCTAATTTTGGTGGCCTTTATGTTCATTCTTTTACAGGAGCTCCAAGCCTATTTTTTTGGAGTGTGAAGCCGTGAAGCCAAGTGTGAAGCGGTACTTAGCAAAGAGTTTTTGGTTCTGTACTTAGCAAAGAGTTTTTTGTTCTGAAGTGTGAAGCCAAGTGTAAATTGTAATATTGTAAAAGTCTAATGTAGTGTTAATTAATTATATCTGTTCTGTCCTATTTGAAATAATGATTATGTATGTTGAAAAGATGTGAAATGGAAACTTGACCAGTGGGACCCAGTTATGAATATAATCTGAGAAATTTTGAAATTTATGACATGTGTGACTGATCTATGGCATTATGACTAGTGGGACCAGTGCCAAAATATAATTATTGAAATAGAAAATAAATGATTGTAAGAAGGCCAAGGCCAAAAATAAAGAAGCTGAAATATTGGGTTTGGCCCATGTAGCCCACAAGAATTAACTTGGAAAAAAGCTTGAATTGTTGGGCTAGGCCCATGTAGAAAATCGAATTGGACCGGGCTGATTCTTGTGCCACATCAGATTGCCACGTCGGATGCCTACGTGGCCTGGGGAGGCTGCTAGTGATCAAAACAAAACAATAGGCATATTTTGGTCGTAAACGTCTACGACCTTCTCACAGAGAAGGCCGTTAATTTCAATTTACGACTGCCAGCTTTTGACCTTCTGTTTTTGGTCACAAAAAGGTCGCAAATGAAAAACAATGACCTTTCAGTGACCAATAGTCAGGGTCACAAGTTGGCATATTTCTTGTAGAGCACGGTGGGCGCCAACTGTCGTGGTTCTAAGCCTGACAGTAGAATAGGGGGGTAGGAATGTAGAGGCAAGATCCTAGCTATGGAGGAGTTGTACATGCGAGTTTTACGAGTTCAGGCCCTTCTCGGAGGAAGTAATAGCCCTACGTCTCGAAGCCCGGAGGCGGTCGACTGGATATATGCGTGTGAATTACAAAAGGTGCGAACCCTTGTCCCAGAGGAGGGGAGTGGCTTATATAGAGTGCGCCAGGACCCCAGCTCTCCTCCGTTACACAGAGTTCAATGTTCATAAAGGAGGAGTGTTACTGGTAACGTCCGGAGTAAAGTGCTATAAATGACTATTAAAGCTATGACTTAAATCCCGACCGTTGCGGAGTGAGTGGCTTCACATCTTCTGGTGGTCGAATGGTTGTTCGCATGGTCGAGTGTCTTCAAGGTTGTCAAGTGGAACAAAGCTTCATGGTAGAGTGGATGATGATCTCTCTTTGACTGTTTCTGGTTCTTTTAGAGATGTCCTTGGGGAGGGTATCTTGGACAGATCCATGACCCTACCCTAGGTACATAGCTTCATCACCAGCCACCTGTGTGCAAAGCACGTCGGTAGAACCAGTCTCATAAACACGGTCATGTAATGTCAGTCTGGGATGCTTCATGCAACAATACCGTCGAATCAAAGTAAGACTTTGGTGGTAAGCAGTATGACTATTATCGCCCACAACTCTTTGTGTTCAACTCATGCATATCACCTACGCATAGACCTTGCTCGGATGCGACTGTTGGGGATTGTTGTAAGTGCATCTAGTGCCACCCCTAGTTGGTTTTGGAGTATTGACGACAAACCTAGTTGAGGGACTAATGTGTTTGTGAGAATTGCAGGAAAACACAGGTAGAAGTCCATCATTGATTCGGTTTCACTACCAGAGATGACCCCTAAAAATGTATGAAGACATTGAAGACAAAGGTGGTATATGAAGATATTCACATTGAAGACTATGACAAAAGAAGACACGTTATGAAGCCTATGGAGCTCGAAGACTTAGATCTTTCGTAGTTCTTTTTATTCTGTGTTGAGTCATAGGAACCACCGTACTGTTAAGTGGGGTCCAGGAGAACCAGTCAGAATGACTGAAGTGATGCCTAAATCAAAAACCTATGTCTTCGAGTGAAGACAATGAGAGCGAATCTTGTCCAGAGCCGGACAAGTCAGCTTTGCTTGCAGCCCAAGTAAAGTTGCCATGAGAGTTCGAAATCTGACCGTTGAGACACGTGTCAGTTCCTTAGTGACCCAGGGTCATTTCGGACAAATTAGGTCGGGTTGCCAAGTGGCTATAAATAGCCCACCCCCACAACCATAAACGGTTGGCTGCTCAGATTTCAGTGCACGGCTTTTGTCGTTTAAGAGCAACCCACCTCGAAGCCTTTGAGAGAAAATTCCTAGTGAGGAGAAAAGCCCTAACCACCCAGAGCCAGAGCAAATTGGGCATCACTTAGGTCTTCTTGTCTGTGATCTGAAGACTTATTACACTTGAGGACTGTGAATCCTCCAGACGGTTAGGCGTCGCGTTCTGAGCATCCAAGAGAAATTGTGGATTGCCAGTGAACGAAGTCTGTGAAGGTTTGGGAGTCTACCTTGAAGACTTACCAGAATGATTGGGAGAGGACTAAGTGACCTTAGCTCAAGGAGAATACGGTGAGGACTTGGTGTCCTGAACTGTGTGTTCAGGACTGGGTGTCCGGGACTGTGTGTCCTAAGGTTTAAATACCTAGCCGCTCCAACCAGACGTACAGTTGTCACAGCAACTGGAACTGGTCCAACAAATCATTGTCTTCAACGAGTCACTGGTTTCATCTTCACTTCCCTTTTTCTTATTGTTATTCATTGTGAAGCCATTGCATGCTTGCTCTATCTTTTGTCTTCACAACATGAATGTATGATCTGTTTGGCTTCATAACTTCTTCCTACCTGATCCTTATTACATCTCAGCTATTTGTCACTGTACTTTCACTCTATTGAATATTTGACCATGGCTGGCCTAGTGTAATCTAACTTCCGCTGCATAGTGATAGGCATAATTTTCACTGTGTGTCTTCATAACTTCCACGTTTTGAAGACTCTCATAAAAATCGCCTATTCACCCCTCCTCTAGTCGATATAACGCACTTTCAATTGTAGCATGCAATTGCAAAAAAATTCCTACAATCACGCAAGATCTATCTAGGAGATGCATAGCAACGAGACGGGGAGAGTGTGTCCATGTACCCTTTAGACCGAAAATGGAAGTGTTAGGTTAACGCGTTTGATGTAGTTGAACGTCTTCACGATCCGACCGATCCATGTACGGGACGTACGGCACCTCCGTGTTCAGCACACGTTCAGCTTGATGACGTCTGTCGGTGTCAAAACCGGCGGATCTCGGGTAGGGGGTCCCGAACTGTGCGTCTAGGCCGGATGGTAACAGGAGGCAGGGGACACGATGTTTTACCCAGGTTCGGGCCCTCTTGATGGAGGTAAAACCCTACGTCCTGCTTGATTGATATTGATGATATGGGTACTATAAGAGTAGATCTACCACGAGATCAGAGAGGCTAAACCCTAGAAGCTAGCCTACGGACTAAAACTCTCCGGTTTATATAGACATCGGAGAGGGCTAGGGTTACACAAAGTCGGTTACAATGGTAGGAGATCTACATATCCGTATCGCCAAGCTTGCCTTCCACGCTAAGGAAAGTCCCTTTCGGACACGGGACGAAGTCTTCCATCTTGTATCTTCATAGTACAGGAGTCCGGCTGAAGGTATAGTCCGGCTATCCGGACACCCCCTAATCCAGGATTCCCTCAGTAGCCCCCGAACCAGGCTTCAATGACGACGAGTCCGGCGCGCAAATTGTCTTCGGCATTGCAAGGCGGGTTCTTCTCCAAATTCCGTGTACCCATTGAACAGTGTCCGGTTTCTTGTAAATGTAGTGCTCCTGGGCTTCTACGCCCAATAATGGCCATTTTCCATGTGTCAAACGAATACGAAGAGTCAGGGTGTTTTTTATATTTACACCCCTAGCCGCGTGAATGAGCCGCCTATTTAAGGGGACGAGGATTTAGATCCAAACCACACCTTCTCCCTTCCGCGAGTATTCATCAGAGCGTATCCGATGGAGGTCCATTCCATCATGGCCGGCCGCCGCAGCTCCTCCTCTCGCCCTTCCAGCCCTCAGCCTGGAGATTGGAAGAGGTGCTCCATCCTGCACAGCGAGCTAGTGACGCTCCAGACCAAGGGATTTCTCCCCCGGGCCTATATGGTCCCGGTTCAAGCCGGACTTGCCACCTATAATTTCGGAGAGCAAGCGGAGAGCGCCCCCAATCCCTCCAAAGGAGAGCGGGTATGCATTACCCCTTACTTAATAAGAGGGCTCGGATTTCCAATTAATCCGTTTCTCTGGGGGCTTCTGGAGTTCTATGGCCTCCAACTGCACAACCTCACGCCTGCCTCCATATTGCATATCGCGGGCTTCATAGCCCTTTGCGAGCTGTTCTTGGGCTGCGAGGCTCATTTCGCGCTGTGGAAAAGGCTATTCAGCCTTGTGCCCTGCTCCAAGGAGGGGTCAATATATCAAGTGGGCGGAGCCGAAGTGTGGTGCATCGCCGGGACCGGATATCTACCCGGAACCCAGAAGAAGGCGTCCGAAGACTGGCCTTTGGAATGGTTTTATATAGAGGACGTCCCGCTGCCGGATCCTGTCCGGATCAGCCTCCCTGAGTTCGAAAGTGCTCCCCTAAAGAAGCGCCTAAGCTGGCGTCCACGGAGCCCTTAGAGGGAAAGTGACAGGGACGTTATTTACCTGATGGACCGGATAAGATTGTTAGCTCATTCCGGACTGACCATGATCGGGGTCATGGCTGCATGCATCATGCGAGGGGTGCAGCCGCTTCAGTATAGAGGCCGCCCCATGTGGGACTTCAACGGGGAGGACGACGCCACCCGCTACAGCCGTAAGGGGCCGGATTCGGCTGCTGCTCTAATAAAGACCTTGTCCGCTTTGTACAAGGGAGAAGAGGAGGAATTTCTCCACGTAAACCCACGGGGTGGATTTTATGTGTACAATCCCCAAAGTTGGGTAAGTGGACACTTTTACCTGCCCATCCGTTTTATATTCCCATTCTTAAATTTTCAGTCTGACGACTTCAATGCAGGAACTGCGCCAGGCTGTTAAAGAAATAAACAGCCCTCCTCCACAACCCGAGGATCCGGGACGGTCCCTCGACCCGGTCTCTCAAGAGGATCCGGACTTATCTGTGGAGCTGATTGATGGAGTGTTTCATCAATTGAGCAAGGAGAATGCCTTGGTGGCCATTACGGCCGATTATCCAGGGCTACTCCCAGCCTCACAGGTAACTGAGACCGGAGTCCCAGCACTTTGAAAAGGGATCTGTCCTTGCGTGTTTTCGATTGCCGTATGACAATCATGTTTTGCAGGGGAGGTCCTTGAGACAGGAGGCCGAGCCTGCGGCGACTAGCCAACGAGGGGCGGCAAGGACCCGCGAGCTGAAAAGAAGTGTGGTCCAGACTAAGGCACCGGCGCAAAGGTATAGCGCGCCACCTTATTCCCAGGTGTTATTCCTTCGAGGCATATTAACGCTCGTGCTCTCTTCAGGACGAAGAGACCTCACCGGACTATATCCGGAGAGGCTGCCAATCACGCCTCCACCAGCCAGGCTCCAAAGCCTGGTCCGGAAGCGGAGGCGAACACGAGGCGCGCACCGGACGCTCCTCCGACGAAGGATGCGGACATGCTGTCTGCCACCAATTCCGAGGTGGAGAGTTCCATGAACAACAGGCGTCGCCGGACAGTTCTTCGCGACGCTTGTTTCTCCCAAGAGGCATTGGATGCCTTCAATTCGGGAGACGCGTACCTCCGTGCCGCTCAAAATGGTTTAGCCAGAGCCATGGAGCAGTATGTGAAAGACATACAGGTAAGAAATTTTTGGTAATTATATATATATACCAGTAGCCCCCGAGACTTGAAACAGTTAGAATAACTGTTTTAAGGATCATTTGTTGTGCATGTTCTTACAGAAAAGAATACCCTACTGTCCCAGGAGCTGGAAGAGTGCAAAGCCCAACTTGAGGCCGCACTAGCCGCGACAGGGGAGCCCAAGGAGACCCCCTCTAGTAATATACGCTTCGAAAGATAAGTATTTTGCGAAGTGCGGGTGCAAATCTGACAAATGAAATTGCAGATGGCGCCGGATTAAATCCGGAAGTGCAACAAATTCGACGCCAGCTAAAGGCTGGTGAGAGCGTGCTGACAAAGGTGAGGCGGGAGAAGAAGGATCTCCAAGATGCCAACACCAAGTTGGGCGTTGAACTGAAGGACGTTCGTGCCCAGCTGTTGGACTCCGTGAAGGAGAATCAGCGGCTTCGACGCGGCATATATAGTAAGTGCTTAAAAGAACTTTGAAAAAAGAGTTCGGCGAGGAAGTCGACTAACAAAGTAATGTCTGTAGGTATGCTGGCAGGTCGTCCTGCAGAGGAAATGCCCGGTTCTACGGGTGACCTTCTTCCCGAGCTCTCACAACTGCACGAGCGAGTTCGGCAGGTGATGCAAGGCGTCGCCCAGGCCTTGTGGCCATCCGTCTCCATGCCCGAAGGCCTTGGAGAGCTTGTAGAGAAGCTAAAGGGAGCGCGGCGGCGCTTCCGATTGTGGAAGATGTCAGCCTGCCGTCAAGGCACTAGGGAGGCCTGGGCCATGGTGAAGATGCGGTACACGAAGGCTGACCCAAACCACATGGACGAGGTCGGACCCGTAGGGCCCGATGGGAAGGAGATCCCTGTAAGCTTAATATACGGCCAAGTAGAGTTGGCCGCAAAGTATTCCCAACAAGACTGTAAACTAGACAGCTTGTTAGATGGTATTGAAGAGGAATACAATCAGTCAGATTGACTATGTAATTTTAATTGACATGTGTAATGCCTTCTAGCCGGATTGTAGATCGTTTGTCATGGCCGACCTTTTCGCTTCAACCTCGGGACCTGACAGTCCGGAGTGTGTCCGAATACCCTCGCGGTTATATAAGAACCGGGGTATGCATGGAGACCAGGCGTAGGGGTCATTAGTGCTTGAACAGACAAGTGCCCAACTAGTTATGTTATATTACATGGTTAGTAAGAAACATCTTCCAGGGAGAATAGTTCCGTTAGGGGTTCCTTTCCCTGGGAGGCATGCCCTAAAGTGCATGTCCATTCTGCGAAAAGGGACGCAGGAAAAACATCTGGGGGCGTATAGATAATTAAGTGGAAGAAAAGATCATCTTTAGTTCACCGACCGAATATTCCCTTAAGAACGCTAGCTTTCGGCTTCACCCAGTTTGAGGTACACATCCGGCTGACCCGGCAGTAACAATCGCAGAGGTGCTCCCTTTACCACCTAGCCGAACAATCGGGAACGTAGGGGTAAGCACAGGAGCTAGGTAACCCAGCTTAGCCAAAACTTAAGTCATATCGATGCATATAATGGCGAATAAAAGGTACATGCGGAAGTATGACACATGTGTTGGGCATGAAGCCCGTATAAATAAGCTTCTATTTAAAGAAGCCCCCAGGTTTAATGAGCACGGATAGCGCGTCACTTTATGAGCCTTTAAAGGCTATAAGAGAGAGAGAGAGAGAAAAGGAGAGAAATGTAAGACAGAAAGTATATAAAAAATGGATAGAGGAAGGAGACGAACACAGAGTCCGGCGCTAGGCATAGAATCTTCGTAGATGGGCTGCGTTCCATGGGTTCGGCTCGAGTCGGTTATCTGATGCATCTCGCAGGCGGTACGCTCCACCAGTTAGGACTTGGTCGATTATGAAGGGACCTTCCCACTTGGGCTTGAGTTTGTCCTTTTTCTTGTCTGGCAGGCGTAGAACTAATTCGCCAATGTTGTAATTTTTGGCATGTACTTCTGTGCTTTGGTATCTTCGAGCCTGATGTTGATAGAATGCGGAACGGGCTTTTGCCACGTCATGCTCTTCCTCCAAGGCGTCCAAACTGTCTTGCCGATCGAGCTCGGCTTCTCTTTCTTCGTACATGCGCACTCGAGGTGAGTCATGAATTATGTCGCAGGGCAAAACTGCCTCTGCGCCGTACACCATGAAGAATGGTGTGTATCCGGTGGTGCGATTCGGCGTGGTCCGTAGCCCCCAGAGTACGGAGTCGAGCTCCTCTACCTAGTGCGTATTAGATTCCTTAAGGGACCGCACTAATCTGGGTTTGATGCCGCTCATGATAAGACCATTTGCACGTTCGACCTGGCCGTTGGTTTGTGGGTGATAGACGGAAGCATAATCGAGCTTGATGCCCATGTTTTTGCACCAGAGTTTTACCTCATCGGCCGTGAAGTTCGTGCCGTTATCAGTGATGATGTTGTGGGGGACGCCGTAACGGTGTACAACCCCGGATATAAAGTCTATCACCGGTCCAGATTCAGCCGTCTTAATAGGCTTGGCTTCTATCCATTTTGTGAACTTATCCACCATGACCAGTAAGTATTTTTTCTTGTGGGTTCCACCTTTAAGGGGTCTGGGGGCCAAGTGATGGGGATAGTTTGGAGGGCGGTGGGTGGCATATGGCTTTGGTTTGCAAAAAGCTGGCAACCGACGCATCGTTGGACTAAGTCCTGGGCGTCTGCCCGGGCCGTCGGCCAATAAAAGCCTGTACGAAAGGCCTTGCTTACAAGGGACCGAGCTGCAGCGTGATGTCCGCTGAGTCCGGCATGAATTTCTGCCAGGAGGTTCCGCTATTCCTCTTCAGAGATGCACCTTTGAAGGACTCCGGTAGTGCTTTTCTTATAAAGCTCTCCCTCATGGACTTTATAGGCTTTAGATCGCCGCACTATGCAGCGTGCCTCATTTTGGTCCTCAGGGAGTTCCTGCCTGGTAAGGTAGGCAAGGAATGGTTCTGTCCACAAGGCGATGACGACCATTATTACGTGGGCTGAAGGTGTTATTTCATTGGCAGAGCCTCCAATTATGTCAGAGTGTTCGGTGTCGGGCAGTGCGGTTGGGTCCGGGCTGTTATTGCCAGGTTCCCCTTCCCATACTACGGATGGCTTGAACAGCCTTTCCAAGAAGATGTTGGGGGGACTACATCGCGTTTTGCACCGATGCGTGCCAGGACATCTGCCGCCTGATTATTTTCCCGGGCTATATGGTGAAATTCGAGCCCTTCGAACCGAGCTGACATTTTTAGGACGGCGTCGTGATAAGCTACCATTTTTGGATCCTTGGCATCAAAGTCTCCATTTATTTGGGATATTGCGAGGTTCGAGTCCCCGCGCACCTCTAGGCGTTGAATGCCCATGTATACTGCCATCCGGACACCGTGTAAAAGGGCCTCATATTCGGCTGCGTTGTTGGAGTCTGTGTACATTATCTGGAGTACATATTGAACTGTGTCTCCTGTGGGGGACGTCAAAACGACGCCAGCCCCTAGACCGGCCAACATTTTGGAGCCGTCGAAGTGCATGACCCAGTTTGAATATGTGTCGTACTCTTTAGGGAGTTCGGCCTCCGTCCATTCTGCGACGAAGTCGGCCAAAACTTGCGACTTGATAGCTCGCCGTGGCTTGTAAGTTATGTCAAACGGGAGGAGCTCAATGGCCCATTTTGCAATCCGGCCCGTCGCGTCGCGGTTGTTTATAATATCGTTAAGTGGCACTTCCGAGGCTACTGTTATTGAACACTCTTGAAAGTAGTGTCGTAGCTTCCGGGATGCCATAAATACCGCGTACGCAATCTTTTGATAATGCGGGTACCGTGACTTGCACGGAGTAAGGACAGTGGACACGTAATAGACCGGCTTTTGAAGGGGGAATTTGTGTCCGTCCGTTTCTCGTTCGATGACGAGCACTGCACTTACAACCTGATGGGTTGCTGCAATGTATAATAGCATTGGTTCGCCAATGTTTGGCGTGGCCAGGAGTGGGTTTGTTGCCAAGATGGCTTTTATTTCGTCGAGTCCGGCCGTGGCTGCATCCGTCCACTCGAAGTGTTTGGTGCACCGAAGGAGGCGGTAAAGGGGTAGGGCCTTTTCTCCTAGGAGGGAGATAAAGCGGCTTAGAGCCGCCACGCATCCGGTTAATTTTTGTATTTGTTTGAGGTCCTTCGGGATATCCAATTGTGACAGAGCTCGGATCTTGGCTGGATTTTCTTCAATTCCTCTACCGGATACAATGAAGCCCAAGAGCTTTCCGGCTGGAACACCGAAAACGCATTTTTCCGGGTTGAGCTTGATGTCGTATGTTCGGAGGTTATCGAATGTTAGCCTCAAGTCGTCCACTAGAGATTCGACATGTCTTGTTTTAACGACCACATCATCTACGTATGCCTCCACTATTTTGCCGATCTGGTTTGCCAAACATGTCTGAATCATGCGCTGATATGTTGCGCCGGCGTTTTTGAGCCCGAAGGGCATTGTGTTGAAGCAGAATGGGCCGTATGGTGTGATGAATGCCGTTGCGGCTTGGTCTGACTCTGCCATCTTTATTTGATGGTAGCCGGAGTATGCGTCGAGGAAACACAACGAATCGTGTCCTACGGTAGTGTCGATAATTTGATCGATGCGGGGGAGAGGGAAGGGATCCTTTGGGCAAGCCTTGTTAAGGTCTTTGAAATCAATGCACAGGTGCCAGGATTTGTCCTTCTTTGGTACCATCACCAGGTTTGCTAGCCAGTCCGGATGTTTTATATCTTTGATGAATCCGACCTCCAATAGCTTGCCTAGTTCCTCTCCCATGGCTTGTCTCTTAGGTTCAGAAAAACTCCGAAGAGCATGTTTGACTGGCTTGAATCCTTTTAGGATATTTAAGCTGTGTTCGGCCAGCCTGCGTGGGATTCCTGGCATGTCTGAAGGGTGCCAGGCGAAAATGTCCCAGTTCTCTCGTAGGAACTCTCGCAGTGCGGCGTCTACATCAGGGTTTAACTGTGCCCCGATGGAAGCTGTTTTATTGGGGTCCGTTGGATGGACCTAGAATTTGACTATTTCGTCCGCCGGTTTAAAGGAGGTGGACTTGGATCTTTTATCGAGTATCACATCATCCCTATTTACCGTGGAGCGCAGCGCAGTCAGTTCCTCAGCTGCTAGGGCTTCGGATAGCGCCTCGAGGGCCAGTGCGGTTGTCTTGTTTTTGGCGCGAAGTGCTATGTTCGGATCACTAACGAGAGTGATGATTCCGTTAGGCCCGGGCATCTTGAGCTTCATGTACCCGTAATGGGGTATTGCTTGGAAGACTGTAAACGCTTCCCGCCCTAGCAGAGTGTGATATCCACTACTGAACGGGGCCACCTGGAACATGACCTCTTCGGACCTGTAATTATCCGGCGTGCCGAACACCACATCTAGTGTGATTTTTCCTGTACAGCGCGCTTCCCGACGGGGGATTATTCCTCTAAAGGTTGTGCTGCTTCGCTCAATGCGGTTCCAGTCTATTTCCATTTTTGAAGGGTTTCCTCATAAATGAGGTTCAATCCGCTGCCGCCATCCATGAGTACCTTGGTAAGACAAAAGCCGTCCACTATTGGACTGAGGACCAATGCGGCTGGTGCTCGAGCTATTCGGAATTTAGGTTCATCACTGGCGTTAAAAGTAATAGCTGTGTCACTCCATGGGTTTATTGTTGCTACTTGGTAGACTTCGGCAAGGCCGCGGACTGTTATTTTTCGCATATTGTTTGATGCGAAAGTATCGAAGACTGTTAATACCATACTGGTTTCTCTGGGGTGGCTTTCTGTGGCTTCTGGAATTAGAAGATCTTCACCAATTTTTGCCACCTGCCGGAGTATCCAACATGCTCTAAGGCTGTGAGTTGGTGTGGCGCCCTCTGCACTGTGGATTTTACAAGGTACATTAAGCCATCCTTCAGTACGGTTCCGTGCCCTGTAGAGGGCTTTTGCTTTTTGGTATTGAACCCGGGTGTCTAGCGATGATGCACCCTTTTGTTTCGGACTGGGTTTGTATTCAGGGCCGGATTGTCCCAAAATTTTATTTCGGTTTTCCAGGCGCTTTCCATCGCACAGTACTTTTGTACTATGGACGCCAAGTCAGCGAAGCGTGTAATATTACAGCGACTTATGGCATTGAGGATTCCCTTGTCCGTGCAATTATTGCAGAATAATAAAATTGCGTCTTCCTCGCGGCAGTCCTTTATCCTGTTCATAACCAGGAGGAATCTGGCCCAGTAATGATGTACTGTTTCTTCGGGCTCTTGCCTAATTTGGGATAGATCGCTTATGTACGGGTGGGTGGGTGGAATCAAATCCGAAACCTCACCCAATCTGAGACCCAGGGGCCAAGGAGTTTCCGAACTCGGAAGTTTGGATTCTTGGATGATGTCCAATGAATCTAGCCCGTCACCTGACTTTAAGTTCAGGTCTTGAGTGATGTCCTCCCCTCCGTGGGTATCCGACTTGGAGGGATAGGGAATCCGGACATATCTAGTCCTTAAGATAGATGAAGGGTCGTCGCACTGTCCCTCTACCACGGCAACGTGATGGGTGACCTGGGGGGAGTTAATCTCTCTCAGATCGGGTTTAGACCCAATCTGGTCGTAATCCGTAGCGACTCACAGGGCGGCGAAGCGATCCAAGAGCTCGTTTAGGGAAGAGAGCTCCATTGGATCTAGCTGCTCGGCGAATTCCGAGATGACGTGAAGATTGCTTTCGATGACCCGAGAGGTCATCGTCGGTGCAGCAGCCGAACGGCTGGTCATAAGGAAACCACCTAGCCTGAGAGTCTGGCCGACAGCCAAAGCTACCTTAGCAACGGTGCCGTCTTTAAAGACGGGATGAGGCATCCTTCCTGATGGTGACGGCACAGAGGAACTCTCAATGAAAGCACCAATATCAGTGTCAAAACCGGCGGATCTCGGGTAGGGGGTCCCGAACTGTGCGTCTAGGCCGGATGGTAACAGTAGGCAGGGGACACGATGTTTTACCCAGGTTTGGGCCCTCTTGATGGAGGTAAAACCCTACGTCCTGCTTGATTGATATTGATGATATGGGTAGTACAAGAGTAGATCTACCACGAGATCAGAGAGGCTAAACCCTAGAAGCTAGCCTATGGTATGATTGTTGTTCATCCTACGGACTAAAACTCTCCGGTTTATATAGACACCGGAGAGGGCTAGGGTTACACAGGGTCGGTTACAATGGTAGGAGATCTACATATCCGTATCGCCAAGCTTGCCTTCCACGCCAAGGAAAGTCCCTTCCGGACACGGGACGAACTCTTCAATCTTGTATCTTCATAGTCCAGGAGTCCGGCCGAAGGTATAGTCTGGCTATCCGGACACCCCCTAATCCAGGACTCCCTCAACGTCCCTCGAACTCTTGATCTAGTAGAGGGTCTAGGGAGAGTTTCGTCAGCACGATGGTGTGGCAACGATGATGGTGATGTGATCCACGCAGGGCTTCGCCTAAGCACTACGACGCTATGACCGGAGGAGTAAACTATGGAGGGGGGCATCGCACACGGCTAAGAAACAACTGTTGTGCCTTTGGGGTGCCCCCTGCCCACGTATATAAAGGAGGGGGAGGAGGAGCTAGGCCCAAGGGGGGCGCGCCAAGAGGGGGGAGTCCTACTAGGACTCCGTTCCTAGTAGGATTCCCCCCTTCCTTCCATTGAAGAGGGAAAAGGGGAAAGGGGGAGAGGGAGAAGGAAAAGGGGGCCGCGCCCCCACCCCTTGTCCAATTCGGATTGGGCTTGGGGGGCACGCGCCACCTCCTGTGGCAGCCTCCCTCTCTCCTCTATGGCCCAATAGGCCCATTAACTTTCCCGGGGGGGGGGGGGTGTCCGGTAACCTCCCGGTACTCCGAAAAAACTCTGCTCTTCTTCGGAACCATTCTGGTGTCTGTATATAACCTTCCAATATATCAATCTTTACCTCTCGACTATTTCGAGACTCCTCTTCATGTACATGATCTCATCCGGGACTCCGAACAAACTTCGGTCACCAAAACACATAACTCATAATACAAATCGTCATCGAACGTTAAGCGTGCGGACCCTACGGAGAACTATGCAGACATGATCGAGACACATCCCTGGTCAATAACCAATAGCGGAACCTGGATGCTCATATTGGCTCCTACATATTCTATGAAGATCTTTATCGGTCAAACCGCATAACAACATACGTCATTCCCTTTGTCATTGGTATGTTACTTGCCCGAGATTCGATCGTCGGTATCATCATACCTAGTTCAGTCTCGTTACCGGCAAGTCTCTTTACTCGTTCCGTAATGCATCATCCCGCAACTAGAGCATTAGTCACATTGCTTGCAAGGCTTATAGCGATGTGCATTACCGAGAGGGCCCAGAGATACCTCACCAATACATGGAGTGAAAAATCCTAATCTCGATCTATGCCAGCTCAACAAACACCTTCGGAAACACCTGTAGAGCATCTATCTATCTATACCTATACTAATTACAGACTCCCAAGAAATTTTCACGTTAATCAGAAATTACGAGCCGTTAATCTCGTGGGACCGAATTATTACGGTCTAGATCTTCCGAAATTTTCCTGCGCTCATTAGATAAAAACCAAAAAAAGGATTCGAACCTTTAAAAAAACAGCTCATGTGTTTTTTCCGGGTGTTATGGTCATACAGGTCGTACCCACCTCTCCATGTTTCCCTCAGGAAAAACGAACAATGGGAATCTTTCAAAAAAAAACGGGAAATATCTGAGCGTTGTCTCCCAAAAGGACTTCTAAACTCTCCCAGGTTGTTTTGTTTTTGAGGGAAACTCTCCCACGTTGTTGGATACTCGATCCCTACATGGTCTCTCTTTCCCCACACGTGCCTTCTAGAACAACCATCAGACAAATCCCATGATGCCGCCGCCGCTGAATCCTTCCTCATGCTAAGGGTTGTTCAGTAATACTGCCCTTGGCTGCACCATGCGTTCCTACCTCCGCCGCCTTCAATCGGCTGTTGCAGGCCATGGCCGTGAGGCCCCCCTGTGTGTACGTCGACGCACAACGCCGAGGACATGCACAGAACCGTGGAAGAAGCTGCTCAACCGGCAAGTGTCGTCATAATCTCTTCCCGACAGCTCTTCTTCATCCACGCCCGCCCTAACACCACCGTTGTCAACTTCATAAGCTGCCGCCACAGTCCAGTGCTGCAACTTTCTTTTCCTCTCTTGCCAGACCCACGTCCTTGATACTACGGTGGAGAATCAGATGGGCAGATGGCACCCAATCCTATTCTATTTTATTTGGGGGATGAAGAAGACAAGAACAACCACGCCTTACTGCTAGAGAAGAAATATTCAGTATGTGGCTGTTGTTAGCACTCATGCATGCCCTCTTGCCGGAAAAACAACAGCAGCATTCAACTCGGGTAATTGCTCTTATTCAGTATATTTTACAGCTGTGTCTCCGAAATCTATTTATGGGTCAAATTCAGGGTAAGGCGAGGCATGCAAACCTCAGAAACATGTATGATTTTCTGTACCAATGTTGTGTTGAAGTCTTATTTATGAATGAATTTGATTGCTATGCAGTACTAATAATTATCCATTTATTATGGTGCCTTCTGCGTGGAAGAAACATGTGGGTAACCCTTTTCTAATTTTAGTCTGCAGGTATGGCGTGCAAGCTAGGTAAGGAGCAACGCCGTAATCACTAATAATGGACCAACACGTGATAACTTTCCAGTTCAACCTCATATTTGATTGATCATTTTTTTTATTTTGCCTACTAAAAGGTACGAACTTAATTTTACGCTCTTCCTATACTATATCAGCTGATAATTATAGCAACCCTACACATGGTGAATTAATTTCGGAAGGTAACTCAGAGCTTTCAGTCCAGTGATTCCTTAAGGCCCAATAAGCATGGGACTATATACATTGCAATTTTTTCCCTCTTTACAGGTGTGCATGATTTTCTTAATTAATATTTCTATAATATGCCTAGGTTCTATGATAATCCATAACTTAGGTTTTTTTTGTCTGATAGATGAACATGTCAATGATGGCATTCAGGAGGAGATATAAATTGTTGAACAGATCTGTACCTCCTATACACATGCTATTAGTCAAGTCAAATGTACCATATGCGGCTCAACTCTCATGTCCGTAAATCATTGGTCCATGCTTATTTGCAAGTAAAATAAAATGTGGGATGCACTTTATAGTAAATGTGCTTTTATGTAAATCATGTTTCATGTCATTGCATGCCAGATCTTTCAGAAATTTCTTTGTATGTGATATTACTTTTCTTAACATATGCTATGCTTTGATGAATAGTACATATGTTGCTCTATCGGTCCCTTCTAATTTGATAATCTCTGGAAAAAAATAAATATCTCAGTTTACGTGTTTATGATGTCTCTTCAAAATATTGAGGCACCAACTACTGAGGATGCACTTCTATATGTAGCATGAAATCCAAGGAATGATTTTAGAGATCACCCAATTTTACTTTCCTATTTTATTATAAGGTGCATTATTCTTCTCAAAAGTCAAACTTTCCTATCTTTTACCAAGTTTATAAAAAAATCTACATCTATGGTATTTTGAGGTGTAATATCACCATGCGTTGAGAAGGATAACACTATTTATTAGTATAAACTATTTATTTCATGAATTGTGATATATTACAATTCTATGTTCCGGTCACAAGCAATAACACATCAATCTTACATCCCCTCCTGCACATCAAACGATACACAGCTAATTAATGCTTTTATTTGCACACGTTCTATACTAGCTAAGAGGCAAGAATCCTCTATTCCTTGCCATGCATGATTGTTATCGTTGATCTAATTTGCTACAGGGATCGAGTCTAGCTCTGGAAGAGTCGAAGCGAATAAAGGGTTTGCAGCATAAATGTTTGAACACGCAAGTGATGCATTGCTATGTCATTTACCTCATATGTCTGCCATGATTAGATTCTTTCTTTCTAGGTTGTAGTTGGATACGTCTTTCTGATATATTGCAACTTTGTCGGTCATATGTTCGTTCATGTTGCCATAAAACTAAAAGGCCTCGATAATGATACAACCTGCTATCTTACTTTTTGTTAATGTGTTTCTCTGTATATGCCCTAAAGAAATATTGGGTTTGGTTTGTTTATAAGTTTAGTCAGATTCATCTACTGTTTTAGAATCCTCGATGCCCATCAACACTGGCGGAAAGATATATGTACTGGCTCAACACTATAGTTGAAAGCACCCTAACTCATCGTGCTTTAGACTAAGTTTTTCAGATTCTTTAAAATTAGTTACTTAATTTTAATTATGCAGTTGGCACCTAAAAAATAATAAACATGCAAAGAAATTGTGTATACTACAAATACCGGTAGTGCTTTTTTTGCATAACTTGCAAGTCCTTTTTGCATTACGAAAACTACTTTTGAGTTCTTTTTACTAAATGAAGCAGCGAATAGCACACTATGATAAATAACTTGCTCTTCCTTTACCAAAGTAGAACTAGAAAAGAAGGTAACAACCTGTTTTTTGATTAATCCCAAAGTTGAAGTAAAATTAATCAGATTGTTTTTCTTAAAGAAGGATGTTGTAGCCCTGGCGCCTTGATTGATTGACGAACATGGCCATTTTACCATGATAGGTCAAATAGATGGATGATATATTCTTAATTACATACTTAATAAATTTTCATGATCAATGAAAAAAATATAAAAGATATGTCCATCCATCTCATCCAGTTATTTCTTGCATACTATGCTATGATGGCATTGGGGGAAAGTTAACTATGCTATCACTATTTAATCCGGTTCTGCAATCTATCTTTTGCGGTTCTTTTTTTGTGTTTGCACAACAAAAACATAATTATTGAATAGTTATTTAGGTGAAATGGTTGAACTCTATTTGTGGTAACATGTTCAAAAATGGCAAGAAGGCATTTCACCATGATATATGAATAGTATCAAGAATATTTAAAAAAGAGTAAACCACTAGCCCATGCAACTGCATGGGTTCACGACTAGTCTTTATAATCACCCAGTTATGTTGTGACGTTTGATAGCATACAAGGTGTTCCTCCGGTATTCGGGAGTTGCATAATCTCATAGTCCGAGGAATATGTATAAGTCATGAATTTAAGCAATAGCAATAAAACTAAACGATCATTATGCTAAGCTAACAGATGGGTCTTGTCCATCACATCATTCCCTAATGATGTGATCCCGTTCATCAAATGAGAATACATGTCTATGGTTAGGAAACTTAATCATCTTTGATTAACGAGCTAATCAAGTAGAGGCATACTAGGGACACTCTGTTTGTCTATGTATTCACACATGTACTAAGTTTCTGGTTAATACAATTTTAGCATGAATAATAAACATTTATCATGATATAAGAAAATATAAATAACAACTTTATTATTGCCTCTAGGGCATATTTCCTTCAACTCCTTCTCTAGAAAGGATCCATTCTTAGCAACAAAGGTCTTGCCTTTGGATCCGTGGTAGAAGGTGTACCCAATGGTTTCTTTAGGGTATCCTATAAAGACGCACTTCTCTGATTTAGGTTCGAGCTTATCAGGTTGAAGCCTTTAGACATAAGCATAGCATCCCCAAACTTTAAGAAATGACAGCTTAGGTTTCTTGCAAAACCATAGTTCATACGGTGTCATCTCAACGGATTTAGACGGTGCCCTATTTAACGTGAATGCGGTTGTCTCTAATGAGTGGTAAATCGGTAAGAGACATCATAGATCGCACCATATCTAATAAAGTACGGTTACAACTTTCAGACACACCATTACGGTATGGTGTTCCAGTTGGCGTGAGTTGTGAAACTATTCCACATTGTTTTAAATGATGGCCAAACTCGCAAGTCAAATATTTGCCTCCACAATCAGATCGTAGGAACTTTATTTTCTTGTTACGATGATTCTCCACTTCACTCTGAAATTCTTTGATCTTTTCAAATGTTTCAGACTTGTGTTTCATCAATTAGATATGCCCATACCTACTCAAATCATCTGTGAAGTTCAGAAAATAACAATACCCACCACGTGCTTCAACACTCATCGGACCGCATACATCGGTATGTATTATTTCCAATAAGTCATTAACTTGCTACATTGTTCCGGAGAACGGAGTTTTAGTCATCTTTCCCATGAGCCATGGTTCGCAAGTATCAAATGATTCATAATCAAGTGATTCCAAAATCCCATCTACATGGAGTTTCCTCATGCGCTTTACACCAATATGACCTAAACGACAGTGCCACAAGTATATATGTTGCACTATCATTATTAATTTTGCATCTTTTGGCATCAATATTATGAATATGTGTATCACTACGATTGAGATTTAATAAACCATTCACATTGGGTGTATGACCATAGAAGGTTTTATTCATGCAAATAGAACAACAGTTATTCTTTGACTTAACTGAATAACTGTATTGCAATAAACATGATCAAATCACATTCATGCTCAAAGCAAACACCAAATAACATTTATTGAGGTTCAACACTAATCCCGAATGTAGAGGGAGTGTGCGATGGTGATCGTATCAACCTTGGAATCACTTCCAACACACATCGTCACCTCGCCCTTAACTAGTCTCTGTTTATTCTGCAGCTCCTGTTTCAAGTTACTAATCTTAGCAACTGAACCAGTATCAAATACCCAGGGGCTAATACGAATACTAGTAAGGTACACATCAATAAAATGTATATCAAATATACCTTTGTTCATTTTGCCATCCTTCTTATCCGACAAGTATTTGGGGCAGTTCCACTTCCAGTGACTATTTTCTTCGCAGTAGAAGCACTCAGTTTCAGGCTTGGGTCCAGCTTTGGGCTTCTTCACGGGAGTGGCAACTTGCTTGCCATTCTTCTTGAAGTTCCCTTTCTTTCCCTCGCCCTTTTTCTTGAAACTAGTGGTCTTGTTAACCATCAACACTTGATGCTCTTTCTTGATTCTACCTTCGCTGATTTCAGCATCGCGAAGAGCTTGGGAATCGTTTTTGTCATCCATTGCATATTATAGTTCATCACGAAGTTCTAATAGCTTGGTGATAGTGACTAGAGAGCTCTGTCAATCACTATCTTATCTGGAAGATTAACTCCCACTTGATTCAAGCTATTGTAGTACCCATACATTCTGAGTACATGCTCACTGGCTGACCTATTCTCCTCCATCTTGTAGGGAAAGTACTTGTTAGAGGTCTCATACCTCTTGACACGAGCATGAATCTGAAATACCAATTTTCAGCTCTTGAAACATCTCATATGCTACGTGGCATTCAAAATGTTTTTGAAGTCCCGGTTCTAAGCCGTAAAGCATGGCACACTAAACTATCAAGTAGTCATCATATCGAGCTTGCAAAACGTTCATAACGTCTACATCTGCTCCTGCAACAGGTTTGTTACCTAGCGGTTCATCAAGGACATAATTCTTCTGTGGAGCAATGAGGATAATCGTCAGATCACGGACCCAGTCCGCATCATTGCTACTATCATCTTTCAACTTATTTTTCTCCAGGAACATATAAAAAATAGGGGTGCTATATCATGAGTTATTGGTCTACAACATAGATCTACAAATACTATCGGGACTAAGTTCATGATAAATTAAGTTCAATCAATCAAATTACTTAAGAACTCCCACTTAAATAGACACCCCTCAAGTCATCTAAGTGATACGTGATCCAAATCAACAAACCCATGTCCGATCATCATGTGAGATGGGGTAGTCATGAATGGTGAACATCTCTATGTTGATCATATCTACTATATGATTCACGTTCGACCTTTCGGTGTCCAGTGTTCCGAGGCCATTTTGTACATGCTAGGCTCTTCAAGTTTAACCCAAGTATTCTACATGTGTAAAACCATCTTAGACCCATTGTATGTGAACGTAGAGTCTATCACACCCGATCATCACGTGGTGTCTCGAAATGATGAACTTTCGCAACGGTGCATACTCAGGGAGAACACTTTTACCTTGAAATTTATTGAAGGGGTCATCTTATAATGCTACCATGGTTCTAAGCAAAATAAGATGCATATAAGATGAACATCACATGCAATCAAAATATGTGCCATGATATGACCATCATCATCTTGTGCTTTTGATCTCCATCTCCAAAGCATCGTCATGATTTCCATCATCACTGGCTCGACACCTTGATATCCATAGTTGTGTCATGGTCGTCTCGCCAACTATTGCTTCTACAACTATTGCTAACTCATAGCGATAAAGTAAAGCAATTACATGGCGTTTGCATTTCATACAATAAATAGACAACCATAATGCTCCTGCCGGTTGCCTGATATCATACAAAACATGATCATCTCATACAATAACGTATATCGCATCATGCCTTGACCATACCACATCACATCATACCCTGCAAAAACAAGTTAGATGTCCTCTACTTTGTTGTTGCAAATTTTACATGGCTGCTATAGGTTTCTAGCAAGAACCGTTCTTACCTACGGCAAAAATTACAATGGTGATTCGTCAAGTTTGCTATTTTAACCCTCTTCAAGGACCAGCAGTAGTCAAATTCGATTCAACTAAAGTAGGAGAAACAGACACCCGCCAGCCACCTTTATGCAAAACTAGTTGCATGTCAGTCGTTGGAACCGGTCTCATGTGTGTGGACATGTAAGGTTGGTCCGGGCCGCTTCATCCCACAATACCGCCAAATCAAAAATAAGACATTGGTGGTAAGCAGTATGACTATCACCGCCCACAACTCTTTGTGTTCTACTCGTGCATATCATCTACGCATAGACCTGACTCTGATGTCACTGTTGGGAAACTATGCATGGAAAACGAAAAAATCTACGCACACTCAATAATCTATCCATGAAGATGCATAGCAACGAGGGGGAGAGTGCGTCCACGTACCCTCATAGATCGTAAGCGGAAGCGTTTCACAACGCGGTTGATGTAGTCAAACTTTCTTCGCGATCCGACCGGTCTAGTACCGAACGTATGGCACCTCCGCGTTCAGCTCGGTGATGTCCCTCACCTTCTTGATCCGGGAAGACGTCGAGGTAGTAGATTAGTTCCGTCAGCACGACGGTGTGGTGACGGTGATAGTGAAGTGATCTCCGCAGGGCTTCGCCTAAGCACTAAGAAAATATGACCGGGGTGTAAACGGTGGAGGGGGGAGCCTAGCACACCCAGGTGGGAGGGAGGAGCAGCCATAGGAGGCACCCAAGTAGGAAGAATCCTACTTGGAGTCCCTCCCAAGGCGCCCCCTGCCATATATAACCGAGGGGGGAGGAAAGAGGGGAGAGGGAAGGAAGTGGGAATCCTAATCCACACTTTCCTCTCCCTTCCCCCCTTTCCTTCTCCTCCTAGGCCGGCCCATATGGGGGGTGCACCAGCCCCTTGTGTCTGGTGTGTTTCCCCTCTTGGCCCATAAGGCCCATATCTTTTGCCAAGGGTGCCCGGAACCCCTTCCGGTGACCCAATAAGTACCGGTACCCCCCGAAACACTTTCGGTGTCCGAATACCATCATCCTATATATATATATATCAATCTTTACCTCTTGAACTTTTCGATACTCCTCGTCATGTCTGTGAGCTCACCCAGGACACCAAAAAACATTCGGTCACCGAATCACATAACTCATATAATACTATATCATCATCGAACGTTAAGCGTGCGGACCCTACGGGTTCGAGAGCTATGTAGACATGACCGAGACACCTCTTCGGTCAATAACCAATAGAGGAACCTGGATGCCCATATTGGCTCCTACATATTCTACGAAGATCTTTATCGGTCGAACCGTTATGACAACATACATAATTCCCTTTGTCCATAGGTATGTTACTCGCCCGAGATTCGATCGTCGGTATCTTCATACCTAGTTCAATCTTGTTACCGGCAAGTCTCTTTACTCGTTCCGTAATACATCACCTCGTGACTAACTCCTTAGTCGTTTGCTTGCAAGCTTATGATGTGTATTACCGAGAGGGCCTAGAGATACCTCTCCGATACTCGAAGTGACAAATCATAATCTCGATCTATGCCAACTCAACAAACACCTTCGGAGATACCTGTAGACTATCTTTATGATCACCCAATTACGTTGTGACGTTTGATAGCACACAAGGTATTCAACCGGTATCTGGGAGTTGCATAATCTCATAGTCGAAGGAATAAGTATTTGACATGAAGAAAGCAATAGCAATAAACTGAAAGATCATTATGCTAAGCTAACGGATGGGTCTTGTCCATCACATCATTCTCCTAATGATGTGATCCCGTTATCCTATGACAACACATGTCTATGGTTAGGAAACCCTAACCATCTTTGATCAACGAGCCAGTCCAGTAGAGGCATACTAGGGACACAGTGTTTGTTTATGTACTCACACATATATTTAAGTTTCCGATCAATACAATTCTAGCATGAATAATAAACCTTTATCATTAATAAGGAAACATAAAATAAAAACTTTATTATTGCTTCTAGGGCATATTTCCTTCATGTAGAGCATCGGAACATGCCTCTATTGGATCTCCTCAGAACAGAAACTGGCGGTGACGAAAAAATGGATAAAATATCTCGTATGTTTTCTCTATTTAGAAGAATTTATGGCAGTGGGATGGATGAAAGACGATGGAAGTGGGGCCCACATGGCCAGGGGCGCACCCTAGGCCCTAGGCGTGCCAGGTGGTCTTGTGGGGCCCCTTGGCTCCTCTCGTTCTCCCCAGATGCTTCCTGGAACCTTCGTGCTACGAAAAAAGTACTAAATTGGCATGGTATTTTGACCTCGGTAGATATAGATTTCTGAAAAACAAAAAACATGCAGAAAACATGAACTGACACTAGACACTAGATTAATAGGTTAGTCCAGCAAAATAATATAAAATGCTACAAAAAGTATTCAAAAGTGATAATATAACAATCAAAAATTATAAATGTGTGTGAGACGCATCAAAGGTAAAGCAGAGTAGATGTGCTTTGGGTCAGAGAACAATTGCTTATTTGGGACATGTTATTAGTCATGAAGGAGTGAGTACAAATCCATGTAAATTTACAGATATAGCTGAATGGCGTGTGCCTACTTTAATGCAAAAGAAATTAGAGGTTTTCAGGGATTTACCGGCTATTACAGGAAAGTTATTAAGCTAAAGCTCTCAGTCAATTACTTACAAAAAGAGTTCAATTCTTGTGGACCTCTCACACTAAAGTAGTTTTCCACACATTAAAGCAAGCTCTTATGTCAACTCCAGTTTTGGCTCTCCCAGATTTCAGTAAACATTTTGTCATTGAAACTGATGCCCATGACATAATATTGGAGTTGTGTTAATGCAATCTGGGAACCTTCTTGCTTATGGCCTAAAGCTTTAGTCCATAAGAATCAATATCTCGTGGTGTATGAAAAAGAATATTTGGCCATTCTGCTAGCAGTTGAACACTGGAGACCATGTCTTCATGTTCATGAGTTTACAATTAGAGGTGATCGAAAGATTTTAGCTCACATAAAAACTCAAAGATTGCAAACAACATGGCTAACACAAGGATTTAGCAAAATGATGGGGCTACAATATAAGACTATCTACAATATAAGAATATCTTCATGCATTATTTTGTCGGATTGGCCTGAGAAAATTTATCAGAGACACATTCAAGTCATGTATCATTTGTCAGCATGCAAAACCTGAAAGAGTAGCATATCATGGGTTACTCTGTCCCTTACCCATTTTAGGACAATATTGGGAGATGGTTACAAAGCATTTTATTAGTGGATTACTAGTTTCAGGCTAATACAATTGTATTTTAGTGGTGATTGACAAATTTACTAAATATGTCCATTTTGTTCTCTCCAACCTCCTTTTAATGCTCTGAAAGTAGCAGATGTGCTCGTTGACAATGTTTACAAGCTACACAACATGCCCAAATTCATTGTATTAGATAGAGATCCTATTTTCAACAGTACATTCTAGAAACTTGTGATGAAAGCTACTAGTAGTGAGTTGAAAATGAGCACTCCCAATCACCTTGAAACTGATGGACAAAGAGAAAGAGTTAATCAACTGGTGGAATGCTCTTTGAGATGCTTTATCAGTGCTCATGCTCACAAATAGTCTAAATGGTTATGTGAGTTCTGGCATAGTACAAATTGGCATTCTTCCTTAGCAAAACCCCATTTGAAATCTTATATGGCCATGCTCCCGGATATTTGGTATTTCTGCCATGATGTTGTTGCTTACATTGACATTACTCACTGGTTGGAAGTTGGCATAAAGGACTCTTGTTATTGATTTAATTAGACAAAGTTGCTCATACCTCAAGAGAGAATGAAATCTCAGGTTGATAAAGAAGAGAACTGAAAGTCATTTTCAAGTGGGTAGTCAAGTGTTCCTGAAGTTATAGCCAGATGTGCAATTCTCTGTGGTTACGAGAGCCAATCATAAAATTCTCTTTTAAATACTATGGGGCCTATGTCATCACTGAAAAGATTGAAGAGCTAGCTTGTTGTTTGAATCTTCCACCTTCGAGTGGAATTCACCCAATTATCCATGTATCTCAACTAAAGCATGTGTACTTTCCCACCATCAGGTACAATCAGCTCTTCCTCCTCCTGACACTCTTCTTGAGGTTCATGTCAAAATTCTGCAGCACCGTGTTCCTCAACGAGGACATCGTACCATTCTGCAAGTGATTGCTCAATGGAGAGGCACGAATGCTTCCGTTGCTACCTGGGAAGATTTAAATTATCTTCGCCAGCAGCTCCCTCGTCAGTGGCTTGGGGACAAGATGGTTCTGAAGGAGGGGGGGTTGTCAAGGGCGCCAGGGTTAGCGGGAATCCAAATTCAAGCAATGGGCCAGCGGCCCGACCCAGAAAAGAGACGCGACTTCCAGCCGGCTTGCAGGTCGTCAATTGGTCTTTGACCTAGTAACGTTTTTCCACATATATGGTTACCTAGCCGTAGCGTTTGAATGACGTAAAAAAAAGCTGCAGCAATTGAAACTTGGCGAGGAAGAAGTGGCCATTTGGCCGGCTTGTAATTTTGAATTGTAACGAGGTGAGGAAGGTTTGGTGGAATTCCTGTGCAATAAACCCTACTTCGGCCATGGAATTCGAACTTCGTGGTCTAGTTCGTGCTCCAAATGAGGATTTTGCCCTCCTCCTCTTCCTTTTTTCCATCCGACAGTGAGCTTGAAAATACTTGAAAGCTTTGTCTGGTGCCAGACCAGTAACAGTGCCCCACGAGGCACCCATGCAGTGCACGGCTTAAGTTTCACTATCTGCCGACTGCCGTGTTAAAAAAATAGTTTCACCATCTGCTTAGCCACGCACTGACGCACCCATCTCGCCCTCAGCTCTCATGGCACCCCAGCAACAGCTCCTCCTCCTGCTCCTCCTCCTGACCACGCCGTTGCCGCGGCCGGCCGCCGCCGCCGACGGGGCCGCTGGGCAACCGCCAATGGTGCATCCATTCTTCTACTACTCTCCTCCGCCGCCGTCGGCGCTTCCTCTCACCGTCCCGCCGCCGACGCCGACACCGTGCAGCTGCGGGCAGATGCAGCCGCCCACCGCTGCTTGCAACTGCGGGAGGATGCCGCCGCCTGGGATCGACCGCCGCAGCCCGCCGGCCGGGCGCCACGGGCTCCATTCCGGGTCCCACTCGCAGACCGGAGTGCAGCTCCATCCCCGGATGCTCTGCGCTGTCGTCGCCGCACTTCTCCTATGGTGGTGCTAGTCAGCCGCTGCTGTGCCACTCAGATCTGTATGTGCGTACTACTGTGCTATGCCATTACTACTTGCATGCTTGTTTAGGACAGGGGAATTTCATAGATTTCTGTGAGGATTATATTGTAAGTTGTTGCAGTGCACACTCAGTAATTCCGCAGGGTTCGATTAATCTGGCCATATGTATGGATTCGGTTGTTGCAATCCGCATTTGATGGAAGTTGATGACTGAAGAGGGTGTTGATGGCATGTATGCTCTGTGTCAACTTTGTGTTTGTAAAAGGTGGCCTGCATTTTCGCATGCAAATGCATGGTTACAACTTGTTTGCCTACTTTTCCTTTGTATGAAGAACACCACTAGACCACCCGGCCACGCCGGCATCCGCACGGATCTTAGAGACAGAGAGATTGTTTGGCGGAAGCTTGGGGCTTCAATGGTGTTAAAAGCTTGGGGTCTTGTTCTGGTTGTAATTTTACTGCTGTATTTCCGTCTCGATGTGTTCTTGCTGTGCCTGTAAAATGCACTGTTAAGAGTATCTTTTAAGATTGTAATTCATGTTAAGTCTTCCCCGAAGGTGGTGGGAGTACCTTGCTAAACCGTGACACTGTGTGCCTTGCGGAGTGAATGAATGAAATATCTGATCTGATGTGCCATATGCAGGCCAGGCACTGCTTGAACGTGCGGCTGCCATCGGTCGATCTCGTACCGATAAGGTGTCTACAAGGAAGCGGCTAGAAGCTGGTCCTCTCCTCCTCCTCCTCCTCCCTTCCCCACCTCACCGACTCCCACCCATCCATCCATGGCTCAGCGCCTCCCTCTCTCCTCCGCTGCTCCCAGCTTCCGTCTCGCCGCGACGCCAGGTAGCCATGCTCAGTCGCCTCTCTCTTTCTCTGCTCTCGCTTGCCAGGGCAGATTCCCGGCAAAAAAAAATCCTTTTATCCGCGTGCAGGAAATTGAAGTAGCGTCGTAAAACCTCGTGCCCTCTTGAGCTAGCTCCCTCTCCCTGACTAGCTTCGCGTCCTCTCCGTGCAGGCAATGGCGTCCCCCGCTTGTCCGTGACGTCGGCCCGCTCTGCTGCTCGTGGTAGTAATTTAAACTAGATCTTCCATTATTCTCTTCGGCAATTTTCTGTTCCCTTCAGTTTATTCTTACACGGCCGTCTCAAAGTGTAGCAATTTTCACCAGTTCGTATTGCCCAGAGCTGGCGTTTTGTCAAATTTCCGCTTACTACTCACCTTTGTACTTGGTAGTGAGCAGGAGGAGCGTGAGGCTCAAATCCCTGAGCGTGAGGTGCGAGCAGGGGTCCAAGGGCGGCCCCGGGCTGGACGTGTGGCTCAGCCGCGGCGCCATGCTCGCCTTCTTCGGGGCGGTCGGCGTGGAGCTCACCACCGGCAAAGGGGTGCTTCAGGTTCAGCAGCTCGCGTGCCACCTCTCTTTCCCTGTTTGATGGTAAAAAAAATGGAAGCGTGAGTGCGTGACTAGCGTTGCTTTGCTTCTCTACAGAACGTAGGGCTGATGGCGCCGCTGCCGGCGTTGGCGCTGGGGCTCACCGGAGTGGTCGGGGTCGTCACCGCATTTATCATCTTCCAGTCCGGATCGTCGGACTGATCAATCACTCGATGTTAATTTACACTGTTGTGAGAAAGGAAAAAAATATCTCGAGTTGTCTCTCTTGCTTCCCAAAGGCGTCTATGACCGAATTACTCTCGTTCAGTGGCGGGCATGGCATATTTTGTATTAGCATCTACCGTATTAAGTGTTACTATAACTTAATAATGACCGATCTAAATTGTTGATTTTTGTTTTATGTATAAAAAAAGTTCTTTTAGAAAAGGAGGTAAACCTCCTACCTCTGCATCAATCGATGCATGCAACCATCTTTATTAATTATTCCACAAAGGTTTGACGAGAACATGCATCAATCCATCCGAGGCCACCACTCACATCTATAAATTCGATAATGTGGAGTGCTCTCACTCCCCATATCTAAAACCGATGTCGTCGGTGATCCACCCACGTAACGTATCGGAACCAACAGTCGGTGTAGCAGAAAGCGCACACCACATGCACACGTTTTAGAAGCCGCCGCCATCATCATCAGACCACAAACTCATCTTCAGAAGAGAGATCCGCATCATTCTTGCAAGTCCAGACATCCGTCGACACCACCACGGCGCCCAACAGCGCCACCGCCCTGCGCTCATCCGTGCAGACGCGAAAACTCTGAAAGATCTGTCGTGTGTAACCTGCCAACTAGGCATGACTCAGTGTAGCACCCGTCGCCCAGGCATGGCTTGACAAATCCACTGAAGCTCCGTGCAAGACAAAGCCACTCCACCTCCTCCTCTGGCTTTCAGCGCTGCTCCACGAACGATGCTCCCAAGTGAGAAACGGCACCGCGGTACCGCCATCGTTCGATCTGAAAGATCAGATCCTAGGGTTTTCCCTGAAGCAGCACGAGTGAGTCAACAACAGTTACACGACGATGTCTTCATAAAGGTAACGGTGCAAAACGCCGCCATCGTCCGCGAACGGCTCGGTTTTCACCGGCAACTATGTCTCCCCAACTCACAGCTGGGACTACATGACGGATCTTGAGATCCGACCACCCAGCCTCAGGCCGACCACGTCCGGCGAAGGAGGTGGCCACCACCGCCACGCCCAGGGCCAGAGCCCCCAACGTCCTCGTGTTGCAGGTCGAGCCCAGTGGCAGCATGCCAATGAAGGAATAGGGATGGTACATGACAACAGCTTGTGCGGCCCGCCGAAGCCCATCTGGGATCAGATTAGGCACCCAAGCCGAGGCCGCAGGACCCATCGCCGTATGGCACACAGGCTTTGCCTGCGAGCCCCCGGCGGCGGCGGTGGCAGCGGTAGGTGAGATGGTGTTGGGGAGGACCGGAGGAAGGGGCGGGGGCTCTCCGGTGCGGCATGGCGCCGCCGCACAGGAGCGGGAGCAGGGGTAGGGTTAGGGAGAGAGGTGGGGAAGTTTTGACATGACACTGCTGCTAATCTGCGTCAATATGAAAAATTATAATGCAGGGAATTTTAACTGGGATTATTAAAGCTCATATTTAATTCAATCATACGATTTCTTTGATTTACCTATCACCCTGAACTTATTAAATATCATTTCCTACATTTCCTTGGCTTGCAAGAATCTATGAAAAATGATTATTCCCTTACCTTTTCCAAAAACTTTGACACTCCGTTTGGATGTAGATATTCACGTCTAGGAATTGATATTGGCATTTACCTTCCCGAATGTGGCTGTTTGGATGGTCTTGGCATTGACGCATCGAATCGCACCTCGATATCGAACCGTCCTCCGCAACACTAGCGCCACCACGTCCCGAATTCGGACCTCCGCCCCTCTTATTTGGTTGATATTGCCTCGCTCCCGCGTACCCCTTCGACTTGGCCTGAAGAAAGAAAGGTCGCTCAGCCACCGGTCGATGCAACTCGCGCGGAACAGGTGCTCGCATGCCGGCAGGCGGCAGCCGTCGGCCCTTCTCCCCGACCTGCAGCACGACCGAGCATATGGCGCACTGCTCCCACCCCTCATCTGCATCGGCCCTCTTGAACCCGAACGTAACTGGAGCCCTGCCGAGATCTGATTCTTAGCAATCCCGCCGCCACCTGTCGCAGTGGTGGGCGTGGTCGCCGTTGCAAGATGCCGACGGCAAGGGAGGTGAGGATGAGGAGTGGAACAGCTACGGCCAAGGCCGAGATCCCAGGAACGAGTAGAGGAGAAAGACGGAGACGCACAACCATATTCATGGCGGAGCGGCACACCCTGTCAGGCTACTTAAGCTACTGTTCTCGATGGCGGCTGGCTAGAGGACGGCGGCGTGATTGCTTGGGCTCACGCAAGGACGCATGGATGGCTTCTTGTGCCCATGCGACCCCCACGCCTTTCTCTCATTGCTGCTGTATGTCGCCGCTGCTGTCTTCATGGCCGGAGCTGCTTGTCTGACTGTGCTTGTCTCGTACAAATGAGGCAATTCAATGTTTGACCATCCAAACAAGAATCAACATCGATCTTTCCTTGAATTCCAAATGCCTAATGCATACACATCCAAACACCTGAATTCGGGTTGAATATCAATACCAATGTCCCGGTGATTTGATATGGACGCCGATAAATGCCACACGTGTGGGCGTTAGGAAGTCCGCCCACACATTTTGTGTGGTGTATAAGAGGAACAGCCCACACACCTACGTGTGGGCAAAACAATTAGCGTTCACACGCCTCTTTTTTCCCTTCCGATCCCTCTCACACGCGTGCGTGTGGGCGAAATTGATAATGCCCACACGCTCGTATGTCAGGCCTTGTACCTCCTGATCCCGCACGCCACGCGTGACGGTCACCGCGCGCCCGTAGTTGCCATGGTCCAGACCCTCGTCCATGTTTGTTTAATTGCAGTTGCCATGTCGCTGAACTACGGTTGCCATGTTGGACAACTGCAGTTGTCATGGTTGCTTAACTGCAGTTGCCATGTATGGTCTGATCTAATGTAGTTGCCATGATTTCATAACTTTAGGAGTTGCCACATACTAACATTAGGCAGTTGAGAGAGTTGCCATGTGCTCACAAGCATGCTAGGGCAGTTGCCATGTAAAAAGGAAGAGTTTCCATCTGCTTACGTGCACGTTAGGGCAGTTGCCATGTACATGCACGTTAGGGCAGTTGCCATGTACCATGCAAAAACATATGGCAACTCGGTAAAAGAGAGTTGCCATCTGCTTACGTGCACACTAGGCAGTTGCCGTGTACCCTGCCAAACACATGGCAAACTCGGGTAAAAAAAGAGAGTTGCCACCTGCTTATAAAAGCACACTATAGGCAGTTGCCATGTGCAGTGCAAAAACACATGGCAACTAGCAGTTTGGATGTGGGAGAGAAGAAGAGCGTGTGGGCAAGATGCCAAATGCCCACACGCCAGCCCTTTTGTGTGCGTGCAAAGTGGCGTGTGGGCGAACTGCTGAACGCCCACACACCAGCCCCTCCTGTATGGTGAAACGGCCGTGTGGGCGACCGGCTGAACGCCCACACACCAGGCCAGTCCTACGTGGCACTAGAAACATGCCAAGATTCGTGCGCTCACAAACGGACGCGGATCCACGCGTGTGGACGAGATGCAAACGCCCACACGTGTGGGTGTTAACATTTCCGTTTGATATTGAAGCCAATTCAATTCCATGGTTGTGAATATCTACATCCAAACGGAGCATGATCCTGATGATTTGTCCTTTTGGAAATAGATTCCTTATATTAGCAAGTTACTCCCTCCTTTCATTTATATAGGGCCTAATGCGTTTTTCGAGGCTAACTTTGACCAAATATTAGAGCAATAATGTATGACATGCAACTTACACAAAGCACACCGTTAAATTCGTGTGTGAAATAAGCTTTCAATGATATAATTTTCACATTGTGCATGTCATGTACTAGTATTAATCTTGTCAATAGTCAAAAACAGTCTTAAAAAACACATTAGGCCCTATATAAATGGAAGGAGGGAGTAGGTGGTATCCTTATGTTCTGTAGTAGGTATGTTGGAAATATGAGTAATTTATCAAATAATTTTGCTAACGGAAATACTAGATAAAGCATGACTAATATAGCAGAGATAAAGCAAGTCTTGCAATCTGACAGAGAGAAGGTAAATAGCAACTTGCATATATGAACTTGAACTAAACAAATGTAGAACACACTAGATGAAGTTGCATATATGAAGTAGAACCTAACATATGTAAGGCAAAAACTAGAGCAAAGAACTGTGGCAGGACTTCTAACAGAAAGAGTAAAAACACGTACGGGACAGCAGCAGCAGAAGCACTGGACTTGGAGTCGACATCCTCTCCAGCCATGTCGTCGATGAGGTTGTCGACGTTGGGGAAGTAGTCATCGGAGTCCGTGATGAAGAAGTCAGTAGTCGCGCGGAGCGCTCCCCAAAAACCTTATCACCCTTCTCACGTACATGACTCAAAGAGGTGCGGTTTGGGAGGCCTACTGTCCCGACCTGCGGTGCACGCCGCAAGCCGGGATGAGGAAGATCGTAGCAGTAGCTCAGTGGTCAGGAACCTGGAGGCGAGAGGGTTGTGTTGTTCTGGTGCGTCTCTTTGGGAGGAGCGACCTCCCTTTTATAGGCACAACTGAAGGAGGCGAGAGGCTGCGCCGGGAGCTGAAGGGAACGAGGGACACGAAACGAACAGACTTCAGCAGAAGAGGCGAGCCGTTCGGATTAAGTGTCCACTACAGAAAAACTTTTCAGCTCCCGCGTGACTTTTCGTATAACCGTCGTCCGTGGCAAAAATTTAGACATCAGCTCGGCTCATTCCCGCAACCCGTGGCGCGGCGCGGTGTGACGAGGCGTGGCGTGGCGGGCGGCAGAGGAGGAGCGCGCGTGGATGTCCCTCTTGTTCCCATGCTCATACATGTGGGGAAAGAACCTTATAAAGAGGTCCAACTCCCTCTAAACTAGCAATGTGTGACTAAACTTTAGAAATGCCCCTTGCCTTGCACGAATGCGCTAGGTGGGCCTCTAGGATTTATTAGGAATTTCTGAAATTGTTATTGGGCTAGCCCATAAATAAATAAAATTCCAGCAATCCCCCACCAGATCCTAGAGGCACATAGAATTTGCCTTTAGTTCCAAAACACTGTTTTATATACCGGTACTGCAGTGGAGGCTGTTAAGTTGAACTTCCACCTAGAACTCTATGCTACACTAGTAAGCAACTTGAACAGTGGACTAGGCCTTGAACTGCAAGTTTTCTGTGAATCTACCTTCACACAAAGCCTTGACCGATACTAGGCTACCGTGGGTCTTCCCCGTGGATGGAGCTTATGCGTCCTACTCCGAGACCTTTCATGAGTTTATTAGAGAGAACCCTACTCTCATAGATTGCAACATTTGACAATCAGACTCATATAGGTGCGTTCTTCAAAAGATGTTCTGCAGGACAACATTTCTGTTTAAATGAGCCACTTAGAACACATTAATATATACATCAACCTGCCATGCAGATTTAGGAGAGTATTGCATCTTCATGTAGTGGTATTGTTAACTCCTCTCAGTTGATCAACAGCTTGTCTTCCACATCTAATTCACGGGATCTCCGATCACAAAGAATAGGTTACCACTGTGAAAGAACTCATATTGTGGGTCTCATACCCATCTCCCTCGATGCATTATCTATCACATTACGTGATAGACCCTTAGTAAAAGGATCTGGCAGATTTTTAGATGTTTGGATATAATCCAATGCAATAACTCTGGAGTTTCTCATTTTCCTGACAGACTTTAACCTTCTCTGAACGTGTCTTGGTGACTTCATATTATCCTTTGAGTTGCTCACTTTCGTGATCACAGTTTGATTGTCGTAGTTCATAAGGATACCCGGTATAGATTTCTCAACAATCGGCAAGTCATTCAAGAGCCGACGAAGCCAATCTACTTCGACCGTAGCTGTATCTAGTGTTGTGAGTTCTGCTTCCATTGTTGACCTTGTTAAGATGGTCTGCTTGCAGGACTTCCAAGAAACAGCGCCACCTCCATGAGTGAATACATATCCGCTCATGGTCTTTATCTTATCAGCATCTGAGATCCAGTTTGAGTCACTATACCCTTCAAGCACCTTTGGGTGCCCAGTGTAGTGAAATCAATAATTAGCAGTGCCTTTCAAATAACGCAAAACTCTCTCTAGAGCTTTCCAATGCACATCTCCTGGTTTTGAGACAAACCGACTCAGTTTGCTAATAGTAAAAGAGATGTCAGGTCTTGTAGCACTGGCTAAGTACATAAGCGAGCCAATAATCTGAGAATATTTCAATTGATCTCTAGCAATTCTTCGATTCTTTCAAAGCAGCATGCTAGCATCATATGGTGTTGCAGAAGGCTTGCAGTCACTATAGCCAAAGCGACTCAAGATCTTTTCCACATAGTGAGATTGAAGCAATGTAATCCCACCATCATCGTCTCTCAACAACTTGATGTTTAGAGTGACATCAGCCACTCCTAAATCCTTCATCTCAAAACAACGAGATAGAAAATCCTTGACCTCCTTAATAACATTCAGATTTGTTCCGAAAATCAGTATGTCATCAACATACAAGCAAAGGATAACCCCCTCGCCCTCACCATGGAGATAGTACACACATTGTTAGCTTCATTTACAACAAAGCCTGCAGCTGTTAAAGTTCTTTCAAACTTCTCATGTCACTGTTTGGGTGCTTGCTTGAGTCCATACAAAGACTTCATGCCACTTTGTTCCATATAAATTTTCTCGTTCAACTCTCCATTTAGGAAGGCAGTCTTAACATTCATTTGATGAACGAGAAGACCATGTGAGGCAGCTAGTGAAAGTAGAACTCGAATAGTGGTCAGTCGAGCCACAGGTGAGTAAGCATCAAAGAAGTCTTCACCTTCCTTTTGGGTATAACCCTTAGCCACGAGCCGATCCTTGTACTTTTCAATAGTACCATCAGGCCTAAGCTTCTTCTTGAATACCCATTTACATCCTATAGGTTTGCGCCCATAAGGACGATCAGTTATTTCCCAAGTTTCATTCGCCAAGATGGAATCCATCTCACTACGAACCGCTTCCTTCCAGTAGTCAGCATCTTCAGATGCATAGGCCTCTGAAATAGAACTGGGAGTGTCATCTATGAGATACACAAGAAAATCATCACCAAAGGACTTTGCAGTCCTCTGTCTCTTGCTCCTAATAGGAACTTCATTGTTCTCCTCCATAGGATTTTCAAAGTGTTCCATCGAAATGGCAGGTTCAGTAATTGTAACTGGTTCCTGATTCGATGAACTAGGCATCTCCTGATTAGATGAGGTTGCCATATCCTTCATGGGAAAGATATCTTCAAAGAAAGTCGCATCATTCGACTCCATGATCGTACCAACATGCATGTCAGGTACCTCAGATTTTACAACCAAGAATCTATAACCAATGCTATGAAAAGCATATCCCAGGAAAACACAATCCACGGTCTTTGGTCCAAGCTTATGCTTCTTTGGAATTGGCACATTGACTTTCGCCAAACAACCCCAGGTTCGTAGATAAGAGAGTTTTAATCTTTTCTTCTCCCATCCCTCGAATGGAGTTATCTCTTTATTCTTTGTGGGAACTCGGTTTAGGACATGACATGCAGTCAATATCGCTTCCCCCCACCATGCCTTGGAGAGACCCAATGTGTCTAACATGGCATTAACCAAATCAGTTAGAGTATGGTTCTTTCTTTCGGCTACCCCATTTGACTGAGGTGAATAGGGAGGTGTCCTCTTATGGATTATACCATGTTCCACAAAAAAAAATCAAATTCATTGGAAAAATACTCTCCACCACAGTCGGACCTAAGCCTCTTGATTTTCCGATCAAGTTGGTTTTCCACTTCAGCTTTATAGATCTTGAAAAAGTTCAAAGCCTCATCCTTAGATTTCAGAAGATACACACAGCAGTATCTAGTGGAGTCGTCAATTAACGTCATGAAATATTTCTTTCCACCTTTTGTCAAAACACCATTCATTTCACATAGATATGAATGTATGAGTTCTAGTGGTGCAAGATTTCTCGTTTCCGCAGTCGTGTGAGACTTACGAGGTTGATTAGCTTACACACAAACTTGACACTTAGATCCCTTGACAATGGTGAAACTAGGGATTAAGTTCAATTTGGCTAGTTGCGACATGCAACCAAAGTTAACATGACAAAGATGTGAATGCCACACATTTGATTCACTATTGTTGTAAATATGATTAACAACTTTATTGCAAACGTCTGATAAGGATAAACGAAACAGGCCTCCTGACTCATAGACTTTACCAACAAAGGTTCCATACTTGGATATTACAAATTTATTCGACTCAAAGACAAGCTTGTAGCCATCTCTACACAGAAGAGATCCGCTAACAAGATTTTTATTGACGGAGGGGACATAATGCACGTTCTTCAGCCGCACGATCTTCCCCGAAGTAAACTTCAGATCGACCATGCCAACACCATGAACAGAAGCACTTGAACCGTTGCCCATCAGCACGGTTGAAGTCCCTGCGGTATGATAAGACGAAAACATGGAAATATCACCGCATACGTGCACATTAGCACCCGTGTCAATCAACCAATCAGGAGAATGACATACTGAAAGAATATTGGGAAATATACCATACCCAACATCCTTCATGTCAGTGTCTCCAATGTCAGCATTAGCGGTCTTGACGCCTTTCCCAGGATGACGCTTGTCATACCGATTAGGGCAACTAGGAGCCCAATGATCAGGATCCCCACACACATGAAAAACACCTTTCTTTTTGTCATTCTTCTTCTTGAAGTTCTTGTGCTGCACAGCCTTGTTCTTCCCATCAAACTTTGCTTTACCATCAAACTTTCCCTTGTTCTTGAATTTGTGGGGGCTGGAAGTTCTGCTTCTGTACCAGATTGGCACTAGATCCTCCCTCAATACCTCGAGCACGTGTGTCCTTTTCTCTCGCCTTTTCTTCCACATCAAGAGTACCAATGAGATCCAGAACAGAAAAATCCTGCCTCTTATGCTTCAGTAAGGTAGCAAAGTTCCTCCATGAAGGAGGAAGCTTAGTGATGATACCTCTGACAACAAACTTGTCCGGTAGCATAGAATTGAAGTGCTCAAGTTCTCTAGCAAATGACTATATCTCATGAGCTTGCTCAACCACGGAGCGCTCTTCAGTCATCCTGTAATCATAGAATTGCTCCATGATGTACAACTCAGTGCCAGCATCCGAGACCCCAAACTTGGCCTCGAGTGCGTCCCACATATCTTTTCCACTGTCAATTGACGCATACGCATCAACTATGTTCTCACCAAGAACACTCAAGAGAGCGGCCTTAAATAGAGTATCCATTTTCTAAAAAGCTTGTTCCTGTTGGGCATCATGCTCCCCTTCAGGTTTGCCAAGAGTGGCATCATAGCAACTCATGGTTTGAAACCATAAGACTGCTCTCATGTGCCACCTCTTATAGTGGATACCCTCAAACATATGAGGTCTCATGGAAGCAGCAAAACCACTTGGTGTAAATTGCCTATATTAAGGTTTTTGGATTGTTGGAAATATGAGCAATTTACCAAATAATTTTGCTAACGGAAATACTAGACAAAGCATGACTAATATAGCAGAGATAAAGCAAGTCATGCAATCTAACAGAGAGAAGGTAAATAGCATATGCATATGTGAACTTGAACTAAACACATCTAGAACAGACACTAGATGAAGTTGCATATACGAATTAGAACCTAACATATGTAGGGTAGAAACTAGAGCAAAGAATTGTGGCAGGACTTCTAACAGAAAGAGCAAGAACACGTATGGGACAACAGCAGCAGAAGCACTGGACTTGGGGTCGACATCCTCTCCAGCCATATCGTCGATGAGGTTGTCGACGTTGGGGAAGTACTCGTCGGAGTCCGTGATGAAGAAGTCAGTAGTCGCGCGGAGCGCTCCCCAAAAACCTTATCACCCTTCTCCCGTACAGGACTCAAAGAGGTGTGGTTTGGGAGGCCTACTGTCCCGACCTGCGGTGCACGCCGCAAGACGGAATGGGGAAGATCGTAGCAGTAGCTCAGTGGTCAGGAACCTAGAGGCGAGAGGGTTGTGTTGTTCTAGTGCATCTCTCTGGGAGGAGCGACCTCCCTTTTATAGGCGCAATTGAAGGAGGCGAGAGGCTACGCCGGGAGCTGAAGGGAACGAGGGAGACGAAATGAATAGACTTCAGCCGAAGAGGCAAGCCGTTCGGATTCAGTGTCCACTACAGAAAAACATTCCAGCTCCCGCGTGACCTTTCGTATACCCGTCGTGCGTGGCAAAAATTTAGGCATCGGCTCATTCCCGCACCCCGCCCCGCGCCGCACCGCGTCGTGGCGAGGCGGGCGGCGGAGGAGGAGCGCGCGTGGATGTCTCTCTTATTCTCATGCTCATATATGTGGGGAAAGAACCTCCCTTATAAAGAGGTCCAACTCCCTCTAAACTAGCAATGTGGGACTAAACTTTAGAAGTGCCCCTTGCCTTGCACAAATGGGCTAAGGGCCTCTAGGATTTATTAAAAATTTATGAAATTGTTATTGGGCTGGCCCATAAATAGGTAAAATTCCAGCAAGGTATTTAAGCCCAAAAGTTGTATCTCAACTCAAGCATGTTGAAAGTCTAGAGGCTCGCAATTCTGGGTAGGATTGATGGCGTCAAAGAAATATTTTTTTCTACTTTGGTTCCTCCGCGATGAAAACGGCTCAAAAAAATACGCATCTAGCAGGATAAGTGGCTGCGAAACGCCACTCCTCGTGAACAGATCCAGCTTTATACTGGGTAGTTTGCGATAAGAATTATACTCTTGTGCAAGTACTGAGCTCCTGCCCTTCGGATATATAATTTAGGCAGGATTTGCGTTGGCCCCCGTCTCATGTCATGGCATCATCTTCTATCCCATTTGAATTTGATAAACCCGACAGGCTGGGACGTGTTTCACAGGAATTTAAGTACAAATGGGTTCTTCATAGTTGACTCAATGTATTGTGCGCTTTTGCACTCGGAGATCCTAGTGGACAAAAATAAATATATTTGGAAGTCGAAGATACCACTTAAAAATAAGATTTTATTTTCATGTGGTACCTCCGTCGGGGTTTGTATTGTCAAAAACAACCTTGCTCATGGCAACTAGCAAGAAACCAAGAAGTGTAGTTTTTTCCTCACGATGAGACAATTAAACATATCTTCCTTCAATGCAAGTTTGTGCATTTTACATGATCAGTCATCCAAACAACGATCAATTTGTTTCCGCCAACAAGTGTTGTTAATACATATGGTCACCGCTTGAAGGCAATACCTACAAAGTTCTATATGCTAACTAGAGTAGGAGTGTCTGTCTTACTTTGGTCGCTTTGGATATGTACAAATGATATGGTTTTAAATGACATTTTTTTCTCACATGCAGGTTATCTAGTAATGTACACATTGGCTTCATACATGTATGCTACACCGAATCGAGTACCGACCAATGTTCATGGCAGTGTGTATGCAGTTGATGCGTGTGGCAAGACAGGCCTTTACCCAACTTGAGTGCCGGCATAGTCTTCCAATTGGACATCCATCCTCATCAACATAGGCATAGTTTTACTATCATATGACTTTACTTTTGCCATTGTCTTTTTGTTTTCGGAGACACTTTTGTGTTGACTATGTGCATCTTTGTGATGCAAATGCCAATTGTTACTCATTATGCTTTGTGTCTGTTTGATGTTACATCTTGAGTTAATAAAAGCATTTCTTATCAAAAAACTTGGTATTCTCTGTGGAGTTAGACAAGATGCACTTGAAGTTTTTTCCTTCAAATCTGGTGAATATGCGGTTCAGTTTCTGAAATTAAATAGGGCCTCCTAGTAGTTTATGAAGCTACTCACAAGGAGCATAAATAATAAGTCATAAAATTATCTTTCTCTGGCAATGCTACAAAGACTCTTTATATTGTGAAAGGAGATATAATTGTGCTTAGACATGGCACTACGAACAAAAAACTAGGCATAACCAGTCTTTTGAACTTTTTGATTCAATCATTAACACGTTGAATTTGAGAGATCGCATATAAACAGTGGTTGCTTCACCTGGACCAATCTATAATACCTAAATAGTTGATTCCCACTAGCTCTAGTTAACTCAACATGCAGCCCTCCACATCATCAAATGCGCCACGTCTTCATCCACTAAAATTATTTTGTAGCACATGCATACACCAATTTGATCGTTTCATCTCCAATGGTCCACCATGTTGGGGATCGTTGCAGAAATTAAAATTTTCTACGCATCACCAAGATTAACCTATGGAGAAACTAGCAATGAGAAAGAGGGGAGTGCATCTTCATACCCTTGAATATCGCGATGCAGAAGTGTTGCAAGAATGCGGTTGGAGGAGTCGTACACGCATCGATTCAGATCACGGTCGATTCCGATCTAAGCGCCGAACAACGGCGCCTCCGCGTTCAACACACGTGCAGCCCGGTGACCTCTCCCGCGCCTTGATCCAGCAAGGAGGAGGGAGAGGTTGGGGAAGACAACTCCAGCAGCAGCACGACGGCGTGGTGATGGTGGAGCAGCATGGTTTCCAGCAGGGCTTCGCCAAGCACTATGGAGAACGAGGGTGTGGAGAGGTAGGGCTGCGCCGAGAGAGAAAGAGAGAGAGAGAGAGAGAGAGAGAGAGACTCGTGTCCTTGGCAACCCCAAAAACCCCACTATTTATAGGAGGAGGGGAGGAGGCTGCGCCCCCTCTAGGGTTCCCACCCCTAGGGGGAAGCCCTAGATGGGATGGAGGGGGCGGCCAAGAGGGGAGGGGGCGTGCCCCAGGGTGGGCCTTAGGCCCATCTACGCCTAGGGTTTCCCCCCTTCTCCTCCTAGCTGCGCCTTGGGCCCTGGTGGGAGGCGCACCAGCCCACTCAGGGGCTGGTCCCTTCCCACTCTTGGCCCATGCAAGCCTCCGGGGCTGGTGGCCTCTCCCGGTGGACCCCCGGAACCCTCCGGTGGTCCCGGTACATTACCGGTGATGCCCGAAACACTTCCGGTGGTCAAAACCTCACTTCCTATATATTATTCTTTACCTCCGGACCATTACGGAACTCCTAGTGACGTCCGGGATCTCATCCGGGACTCCGAACAACATTCGGTAACCATGTACAAACTTTCCCTATAACCCTAGCGTCATCGAACCTTAAGTGTGTAGACCCTACGGGTTCGGGAGGCATGCAGACATGACCGAGACATCTCTATGGTCAATAACCAACAACGGGATCTGGATACCCATGTTGGCTCCTACATGTTCCACGATGATCTTATCGGATGAACCATGATGTCGAGGATTCAATCAATCTCGTATACAATTCCCTTTGTCTACCGGTATGATACTTGCCCGAGATTCGATCGTCGGTATCCCTATACCTTGTTCAATCTCGTTACCGTCAAGTCTCTTTTACTCGATCCGTAACACATCATCCCATGATCAACTCCCTGATCACATTGAGCTCATTATGATGATGTCCTACCGAGTGGGCCCAGAGATACCTCTCCGTCACACGGAGCGACAAATCCCAGTCTCGATTCGTGCCAACCCAACAGACACTTTCGGAGATACCCGTAGTGCACCTTTATAGCCACCCAGTTACGTTGTGACATTTGGCACACCCAAAGCATTCCTACGGTATCCGGGATTTGCACAATCTCATGGTCTAAGGAAATGATACTTGACATTAGAAAAGCTTTAGCAGACAAACTACACGATCTTGTGCTATGCTTAGGATTGGGTCTTGTCCATCACTTCATTCTCCTAATGATGTGATCCCGTTATCAATGACATCCAATGTCCATGGTCAGGAAACCGTAACCATCTATTGATCAACGAGCTAGTCAACTAGAGGCTCATTAGGTACATGTTGTGGTCTATGTATTCACACATGTATTACGATTTCCGGATAACACAATTCTAGCATGAACAATAGACAATTATCATGAACAAGGAATATAATAATAACCATTTTATTATTGCCTCTAGGGCATATTTCCAACAGTCTCCTACTTGCACTAGAGTCAATAATCTAGTTACATTGTGATGAATCGAACACCCATAGAGTTCTGGTGTTGATCATGTTTTGCTCGTGGAAGAGGTTTAGTCAACGGATCTGCGACATTCAGGTCCGTATGCACTTTACAAATATCTGTGTCTCCATCTTGAACATTTTCACGAATGGAGTTGAAGCGGCGCTTGATATGCCTGGTCTTCTTGTGAAACCTGGGCTCCTTGGCAAGGGCAATGGCTCCAGTGTTATCACAGAAGAGAGTCATCGGGCCCGACGCATTGGGAATAACTCCTAGGTCGGTAATGAACTCCTTCATCCAAATTGCTTCATGTGCTGCCTCCGAGGCTGCCATGTACTCCACTTCACATGTAGATCCCGCCACGACGCTTTTCTTGCAACTGCACCAGCTGACTGCCCCACCATTCAAAATATACACGTATCCGGTTTGTGACTTGGAGTCATCCAGATCTGTGTCGAAGCTAGCATCGACGTAACCCTTTACGATGAGCTCTTCGTCACCTCCATAAACGAGAACCATATCCTTAGTCCTTTTTAGGTACTTTAGGATGTTCTTGACCGTTGTCTAGTGTTCCATGCCGGGATTACTTTGGTACCTTCCTACCAAACTTACGGCAAGGTTCACATCAGGTATGGTACACAGCATGGCATACATAATACACCCTATGGCCGAGGCATAGGGGATGACACTATCTTTTCTCTATCTTCTGCCGTGGTCGGGCATTGAGCCGTGCTCAGTCTCACACCTTGCAATACAGGCAAGAACCCCTTCTTGGACTAATCCATATTGAACTTCTTCAATATCTTGTCAAGGTATGTGCTTTGTGAAAGACCAATGAGGCGTCTCGATCTATCTCTATAGATCTTGATGCCTAATATGTAAGCAACTTCTCCAAGGTCCTTCATTGAAAAACACTTATTCAAGTAGGCCTTTATGCTTTCCAAGAATTCTATATCATTTTCCGTCAATAGTATGTCATCCACATATAATATGAGAAATGCCACAGAGCTCCCACTCACTTTCTTGTAAACACATGCTTCTCCATAAGTCTGTGTAAACCCAAACGCTTTGATCATCTCATCAAAGCGAATGTTCCAACTCCGAGATGCTTGCACCAGCCCATAGATTGAGCGCTGGAGCTTGCACACCTTGTCAGCATTCTTAGGATCGACAAAACCTTTCGGCTGCATCATATACAATTCTTCCTTAAGGAAACCATTAAGGAATGTCGTTTTGACGTCCATCTGCCATATCTCATAATCATAGAATGCGGCAATTGCTAACATGATTCGGACGGACTTCAGCTTCGCTATGGGTGAGAAGGTCTCATCGTAGTCAACCACTTGAACTTGTCACTAACCCTTAGCAACAAGCCGAGCCTTATAGATGGTCACATTACCATCCGCGTCTGTCTTCTTCTTAAAGATCCATTTATTTTCTATGGCTTGCCGATCATCGGGCAAGTCGGTCAAAGTCCACACTTCGTTTTCATACATGGATCCTATCTCAGACTTCATGGCTTCAAGCCATTTGTTGGAATCCGGGCCCGCCATCGCTTCTTCATAGTCCGAAGGTTCACCGTTGTCTAACAACATGATTTCCAGGACAGGGTTGTCGTACCACTCTGGTGCGGAACGTGTCCTCGTGGACCTACGAAGTTCAGTAGTACCTTGATCTGAAGTTTCATGATCATTATCATTAACTCCCTCTCTAATCGGTGCAGGCACCACAGAAACATTTTCTTGAGCTGCGCTACTTTCCGGTTCAAGAGGCAATACCTCATCAAGTTCTACTTTCCTCCCACTTACTTCTTTCGAGAGAAACTCTTTCTCTAGAAAGGATCCATTCTTGGCAACAAAGATCTTGCCTTCGGATCTGAGGTAGAAGGTATACCCAATAGTTTCCTTAGGGTATCCTATGAAGACGCATGTTTCCGACTTGGGTTTGAGCTTTTCAGGTTGAAGTTTCTTGACATAAGCATCGCATCCCCAAACATTCAGAAACGACAGCTAAGGTTTCTTTCCAAACCATAATTCATACGGTGTCGTCTCAACGGATTTCGACGGAGCCCTATTTAGAGTGAATGTGGCAGTCTCTAAAGCATAACCCCAAAATGATAGCGGTAGATCGGTAAGAGACATCATAGATCACACCATATCTAATAGAGTGCGATTACGACGTTCGGACACACCATTACACTGAGGTGTTCCAGGCGGCGTGAGTTGTGAAACAATTCCATATTTCCTTAAGTGCATGCCAAATTCGTGACTCAAATATTCTCCCCCATGATCTGATCGTAAGAACTTTATTTTCCTGTCACGTTGGTTTTCTACCTCATTCTGAAATTCCTTGAACTTTTCAAAGGTCTCAGACTTGTGTTTCATTAAGTAGACATACCCATATCTACTCAAGTCATCAGTGAGGGTGAGAACATAACGATAGCCACCGCGAGCCTCAACGCTCATTGGACCGCACACATCAGTATGTATGATTTCCAATAAGTTGGTTGCTCGCTCCATTGTTCCTGAGAACGGAGTCTTGGTCATTTTTCCCATGAGGCACGGTTCGCATGTGTCAAATGATTCATAATCAAGAGACTCCAAAAGTCCATCTGCATGGAGTTTCTTCATGCGTTTGATACCAATGTGACCAAGGCGGCAGTGCCACAAGTATGTGGGACTATCATTATCAACCTTACACTTCTTGGCATTCACACTGTGAATATGTGTAACATCACGTTCGAGATTCAATAAGAATAAACCATTGACCAGCGGGGCATGACCATAAAACATATCTCTCATATAAATAGAACAACCATTATTCTCAGATTTAAATGAGTAGCCATCTCGCATTAAACGAGATCCAGATACAATGTTCATGCTCAAAGCTGGCACTAAATAACAATTATTGAGGTTTAAAACTAATCCTGCAGGTAAATGTAGAGGTAGCGTGCCGACGGCGATCACATTGACCTTGGAACCATTCCCGGCGCGCATCGTCACCTCGTCCTTCGCCAGTCTCCACTTATTCCGCAGCTCCTGTTTTGAGTTACAAATAGGAGCAACCGCACCGGTATCAAATACCCAGGAGCTACTACGAGCGCTGGTTAGGTACACATCAATAACATGTATATCACATATACCTTTGGTATTGTCGGCCTTCTTATCCGCTAAATACTTGAGGCAGTTCCGCTTCCAGTGACCATTTTCCTTGCAATAAAAGCACTCAGTCTCAGGCTTGGGTCCATTCTTTGGCTTCTTCCCGACAGCTTGCTTACCGGGCGCGGCAACTCCCTTGCCTTCCTTCTTGAAGTTCTTTTTACCCTTGCCTTTCTTGAACTTAGTGGTTTTATTCACCATCAACACTTGACGTTCCTTTTTGATCTCCACCTCCGCTGATTTCAGCATTGAATATACCTCAGGAATGGTATTTTCCATCACCTGCATATTGAAGTTCATCACAAAGCTCTTGTAGCTGGGTGGAAGCGACTGAAGGATTCTGTCAACGACCACGTCATCCGGGAGATTGACTCCCAGCTGAGACAGGCGGTTGTGCAACCCAGACATTTTGAGTATGTGCTCGCTGACAGAACTGTTCTCCTCCATCTTACAACTGTAGAACTTGTCGGAGACTTCATATCTCTCGACTCGGGCATGAGCTTGGAAAACCATTTTCAGCTCTTGGAAGATCTCATATGCTCCGTGCTGCTCAAAACGCTTTTGGAGCCCCGGTTCTAAGCTGTAAAGCATGCCGCACTCAACCAGGGAGTAATCATCACTACGCGACTGCCAGGCATTCATAACGTCTTGAGTTGCTGGGAAAATGGGTGTGTCACCTAGTGGTGCTTCAAGGACATATGCTTTCTTGGCAGCTATGGGGATGATCCTCAAGTTACGGACCCAATCCGTATAGTTGCTACCATCGTCTTTCATCTTGGTTTTATCTAGGAACGCGTTGAAGTTGAGGGCAACATTAGCGTGGGCCATTTGATCTACAAGACATATTATAAAGACTTTTTAGACTAAGTTCATGATAATTAAGTTCATCTAATCAAATTATTTAATGAACTCCCACTCAGACGGACATCCCTCTAGTCATCCAAGTGATACATGATCCGAATCGACTAGGCCGTGTCCGATCATCACATGAGCGGACTAGTCATCAACGATGAACACCTCCATGTTGATCGTATCTACTATACGATTCATGTTCAACCTTTCGGTCTCTCGTGTTCCGAGGCCATGTCTATACATGATAGGCTTGTCAAGTCAACCTAAGTGTTTTGCATGTGTAAATCTGGCTTACACCCGTTGTATGCGAACGTTAGAATCTATCACACCTGATCATCATGTGGTGCTTCGAAACAACGAACCTTCGCAACGGTGCACAGTTAGGGGGAACACTTTTCTTGAAATTTTAGTGAGGGATCATCTTATTTATGCTACCATTGTTCTAAGCAAATAAGATGTAAAGATGACAAACATCACATGCAAATCATAAAGTGACATGATATGGCCAATATCATCTTGCGCCTTTGATCTCCATCTTCGAAGCGCGACATGAACACCATCGTCACCGGCATGACACCATGATCTCCATCATCATGATCTCCATCATCATGATCTCCATCATCATGATCTCCATCATCATGTCTTCATGAAGTTATCTCGCCAACTATTACTTCTACTACTATGGCTAACGGTTAGCAATAAAGTAAAGTAATTACTTGGCGTTTTCATTGACACGCAGGTCATAAATAAATTAAGACAGCTCCTATGGCTCCTGCCGGTTGTCATACTCATCGACATGAAAGTCATGATTCCTATTACAAGAACATGATCAATCTCATACATCACATATATCATTCATCACATCCTTTTGGCCATATCACATCACACGGCATATGCTGCAAGAACAAGTTAGACGTCCTCTAATTATTGTTGCAAATTTCTTACGTGGCTGCTATAGGTTTCTAGCAAGAACGTTTCTTACCTACGCCAAAACCACAACATGATATGTCAATTTCTATTTACCCTTCATAAGGACCCTTTTCATTGAATCCGATCCGACTAAAGTGGGAGAGATAGACACCCGCTAGCCACCTTATGCAACTAGTGCATGTCAGTCGGTGGAACCTGTCTCATGTAAGCGTACGTGTAAGGTCGGTCTGGGCCGCTTCATCCCACGATGCCGCCGAATCAAGATAAGACTAGTAACGACAAGTAAATTGACAAAATCGACGCCCACAACAACTTGTGTTCTACTCGTGCATAGGAACTACACATAGACCTAGCTCATGATGCCACTGTTGGGGATCGTTGCAGAAATTAAAATTTTCTACGCATCACCAAGATCAATCTATGGAGAAACTAGCAACGAGAGAGAGGGGAGTGCATCTTCATACCCTTGAAGATCGTGATGCGAAAGCATTGCAAGAACACGGCTGGAGGAATCGTACACGCAGCGATTCAGATCGCAGTCGATTCCGATCTAAGCGCCGAACAGCGGCGCCTCCGCGTTCAACACACGTGCAGCCCTGCGACGTCTCCCGTGCCTTGATCCAGCAAGGAGGAGGGAGAGGTTGGGGAAGACAACTCCAGCAGCAGCAACACGACGGCGTGGTGGTGGTGGAGCAGCGTGGTTTCGAGCAGGGCTTCGCCAAGCACTATGGTGAACGAGGATGTGGAGAGGTAGGGCTGCGCCGAGAGAGAGAGAGAGAGAGAGAGAGATAGAGAGAGAGAGAGAGACTCGTGTCCTTGGAAGCCCCAAAACCCCCACTATTTATAGGAGGAGGGAGGAGGGTGCTCCCCCTCTAGGGTTCCCACCCCTAGGGGGCGGCAGCCCTAGATGGGATGGAGGGGGCGGCCAAGAGGGGAGAGGGGGCGCACCCTAGGGTGGGCCTTAGGCCCATCTATGCCTAGGGTTTCCCCCCTTCTCCTCCTAGCTGCGCCTTGGGCCCTGGTGGGCGGCGCACCAGCCCACTCAGGGGCTGGTCCCTTCCCACTCTTGGCCCATGCAAGCCTCCGGGGATGGTGGCCCCTCCCGGTGGACCCCCGGAACCCTCCGGTGGTCCCGGTACATTACCGGTGACGCACGAAACACTTCCAGTGGTCAAAACCTCACTTCCTATATATTATTCTTTACCTCCTGACCATTCTGGGACTCCTCGTGACGTCCGGGATCTCATTCGGGACTCCGAACAACATTCGGTAACCACGTACAAACTTTCCCTATAACCCTAGCGTCATCGAACCTTAAGTATGTAGACCCTACGGGTTCGGGAGGCATGCAGACATGACCGAGACATCTCTCTGGTCAATAACCAACAACGGGATCTAGATACCCATGTTGGCTCCTACATGTTCCACGATGATCTTATCAGATGAACCACGATGTCGAGGATTCAATCAATCCCGTATACAATTCCCTTTGTCTACCGGTATGATACTTGCCCGAGATTCGATCGTCGGTATCCCTATACCTTGTTCGATCTCGTTACCGGCAAGTCTCTTTTTACTTGATCCGTAACACATCATCCCGTGATCAACTCCTTGATCACATTGAGATCATTATGATGATGTCCTACCGAGTGGGCCCAGAGATACCTCTCTGTCACACGAAGCTACAAATCCCAGTCTCGATTCGTGCCAACCCAACAGACACTTTCGGAGATACCCGTAGTGCACCTTTATAGCCACCTAGTTACGTTGTGACGTTTGGCACACCCAAAGCATTCCTACGGTATCCGGGAGTTGCACAATCTCATGGTCTAAGGACATGATACTTGACATTAGAAAAGCTTTAGCAGACGAACTACACGATCTTGTGCTATGCTTAGGATTGGGTCTTGCCCATCACTTCATTCTCCTAATGATGTGATCCCGTTATCAATGACATCCAATGTCCATGGTCAGGAAACCGTAACCATCTATTGATCAACGAGCTAGTCAACTAGAGACTCACTAGGGACATGTTGTGGTCTATGTATTCACACATGTATTACGATTTACGGATAACAGAATTATAGCATGAACAATAGACAATTATCATGAACAAGGAAATATAATAATAACCATTTTATTGTTGTCTCTAGGGCATATTTCTAACACACCATACATGCATACTCTTTGTTCTCACACAATCACTTTTGAGAATAATAGCTTTTGATTTAGGTCATTTCATTCATACAAAATTTATCCAAAATTTATCTTTAAAAACCCACAGCAACGCGCGGCGAAATCACCTAGTAAACATAGGATCGCTATTCTAGAGAAATTAGGCAAAATTCTTATGTTCTATAACTGGGAAGGGTTGTCTCTTTAGCTTCTTTAGGAAGGTAGTCAGAGATATATCTAGTCACTATCGTATTTTTATTTCCACTAGTGATGATCATACCATTGTTCCTAAGTTCTCGGGTTATTTTTTATTTTACTCTTTTTGCGAGATTTTTTTAATTGGCTTAAGGATACTGCCTTCATACCTATTTTCCTGAACATTGGAGTCAACATGTTTTCTCTAATGAGTCCACTGATATTATCAATATTAATTTGAAGAGGTTTAGAGAAAAAAGGTTGGCGCTCAAATTCTTTTGGCCACCAGAGGAAACAATACACTAAAAGAGGAACCATCATGTGGTTGGATGATTAGAGGGACAGTGGTATCCCCGGCCCACCAGGGTTCAAGTCCTGGTGTTCGTATTATTACTGAATTTATTTCAGAATTTTCGGTGATGTGCTTTTAGTGGGAGGAGACGTTCTTGTCGATGATGAGGCGCCTACGGTGACTTCGTGAATATCAAGATGACATGCCGGCTCAGTTTCTTGAAGGCGCTCATAGGGTTAGGATGTGCGTATGTGCGTTCAAAGGGATGAGTGTATGCGCGTATGTATGAGCGCTTGCGTTTGTACTTTGTTCAAGAAAAAGCGAAGTTATCTGCTCTGTAAGACCTTAAGGATTGTGACCTTTATGACAGGAAGGTTGTTACTGAACTTGAGATTTACAATATTTTAGCTGAGAAAATGATATCTTGGCTTCCGAGATCACATGCAAAATGACTATTAAAAGATGATAAAAATACTTGCTATTTTCATATAATAGATAATGGCTGAAAAAGTGAAAATGTCATTTTCTCCTTGATTCAAGGAGACAGTGTTGCTAAGGGAATCGAAAATCTATAATCTTTTTTTGAGGGAAAAGCCTTGTGGCATTTTATTCAATTTGGGAAAGTGTTACATCAAAGATTACATGAGGTAATAAGAAATAAGGCATCTCATCTAACCACTCTTCACATATTTTTGAATCATAGCATCGCCTAGCTAGAAAGTGTGCAACTCTGTTTGCTTCTCTCAGACAATGAGCAAAAGAAATATTCGGGATGTCATGGGCCAGATGAAAACAATCAGCAAGGGTAGCTGAGTAGGGGCTCCAAATTTCTGTCTCTCCATTACATGCATGTACCAGTTCTTCATAGTCTGATTCTACTTCAACATTCCTGCACCCCACTGCATAAACCAGCTGTAGCCCCAAGCGAAGAGCAATTGCTTCAGCTGATTGTGCACTAAGAGTGTTATCTATAAGCTCTGAGACCTTGGCAATCGCTTCTCCATGGCAATTACGAAGAACAGCAGCTACAGCCCCACTCCCGTCCTCGAAGAAGGACGCGTCCACATTCAGTTTGTACGACCCAGGAGCTGGACGTTGCCATCGAGCTTCAGAAGTTACCGCAGCTGGACGTGTTGCGTGATTTGAAGTTATAGCTTGGATAGCAAACGAGGAACTTGGTGCAGGTTTGACATTCACCCCCTTTACAGCTTCACATGCGCCAACGGCAACCGTTTCCTGGAGCCCCAGTTGTCCCAAGACAGGAGATTTTTTTCACCGGATTTCTGAGTAACTCCTCCATTACCACTGAGCTCGAGCGATCAGTGCGAATAGTTGCATCTATTATCTCATCCAAACCCAAGGACTTCCAAACCTAACGTGCACGAACACAAGTGAAAGCCAAATGACGAATATCCTCTGGTCCTTGGTGACATATAGGACATGAAGGTGAGACTTTGATATGTCTACTTCGCAATACTCCCACCCCAGGTATGATTCCATGTAGTGCTCGCCAGACAAAAATCTTTATCTTGCTTGGAACTCGTAGTTTCCAAAGAGTCTCCCAAACAGGGTTGTTTGTTGATGTCTCAGCTGGGTCCTTTCTCATTCTTGGTCCGAATTGGTGCTCCCACTCGACATAGTATGCTGATCGAACCGAGAAACAGAATTTTTTTGTGACATTCCACGCTACAAAATCATCCAATAAATGAGTAGATAATGGGATCTTCAAAATCCATTGAGCATCAACACCAAAGAATATAGAGCGAACCAAGGTTTCATCCCACCATCCTGTTCCTGGATCAATGAGTTCATCAATAATGGTCAACAAGATATTACCCCTTGGCGTGATAACCTTCCTTGTAGGACTTTGTGGGATCCAGTGATCCGTCCAAATATTTATTTTGGCACCCGTCCCCACTCGCCAGATATGTCCTCTCTTGAAGGTTTGAAGACCCGCCACAATGCTCTGCCATGTAAAAGATGAGCCCTTCTTTGGGCCTGCCATAAGAAAATTTCCATCTGGATAATACTTTGCTCTAAGAACATGTGCACACAAAGTATCAGGGTGTGTTAGTAGCCGCCAACTTTGCTTAGCAAGCATAGCAAGATTGAAAGTATGTAAATCTCTGAATCCCATGCCTCCTTTATATTTTGGGAGACACATCCTCCACCATGCAAACCAGTGCATCCTTTTGTGCTCTTCTTTATCTCCCCACCAAAAAGCAGACATTGCATCAGTAATCTCCTTGCACACTTGCTTTGGGATTTTGAACACAGCCATAGCAAAAACTGGAATGGATTGTATAATTGCTTTGAGTAGGATCTCCTTCCCCCCCATAGATAAATTTTTCTCTTTCCATCCTTTTAGCCTGTCAATGATTCTTTCTACCAAATACTCAAAACTATCACTCTTATCTAGTCCTACCATGGAGGGTAGTCCCAAATATCTATCTGAGATGGCCTCAGTCATAATATTTAGCTCTGTACATATTTGTGCTCTCACATCCACTTCCACATTAGGGCTAAAGAAAATACTACTCTTCCCTGCACTCACCAATTGGCCTGAGCTTGCACAATATTCATCCAACACCTGTCTCAATGAGGTTGCATTAATCATATCTGCTTTCATAAGGATAAGGGAATCATCAGCAAATAATAAATGAGAAACTGATGGTGCATTTCTGCACACCCGAACACCTTCAATGCCACGAACCTCCTCCTTTTGAGCCAAAGCACTAGACAAACCTTCTGCACAAATCAGAAACAAATAAGGTGACAAGGGATCCCCTTGCCTGAGCCCTTTGCTAGGGGTAAAGCCTTCGGTCTCTTGATCATTAAATCTATAATCTGTTGTACCGTGTAGCTGAGTAGTACTACGTATAAAAACTCGTTGCCTATTGACTTGGCATTGTATCATGGTGTCGTCCATCTCTTGAGAAAGTTTCTCAGCTCGAGCTCAAATGAGCTGACGTGAAAAGTAAAAATAAAGAAAAAACTGAATTTTTTTATGACAAACATTGATAAAAGTTTTAAGAGTGTGCATAATTTCATCGTGAAATTATTTTCGCGGAAGTCATGGCAAAAAAAACAAAATCAGTGCTTGAAAATGCTTTTGAAAATAGCACTTTTAGAATATCAATTTTGTTTTTGTTTTTGCCATGACTTCCACAAACGTGATTTTAGGACGAATCTTTGCAAGGTCTTAGAACTTTTGTCAATGTTTGTCAACAAAAATTCAGATTTTTTTACCGTTCACTTGAAACTCCGCGTCCTCCATCTCTGGCGTTGTTCTCTTTTTCCTTATTCACAGTGATGCAGGCTTGTGTGTGGCGAGCGTGGCTGCGGGCTGCCTCCCAGCCGTGTAGGCAGCAGTGCAGCCGGGTGTATGGCGTATGTGTAGCAGTGCAGTGCAGCCGGGTGTATGGCGTGGCCCCTGTTCCTGCTACAAGGAGGGACGAGACTTGTCTGCTCCCTTAGCGTGTGCCTATCCGTGCTTTCGCATATATGGCATGATTTGATTGGAACAAAATAAGGCCCGGCCCCACCCCCTTAAAATCAGGGGGAGATGATTAGATTAGATAGAAAAAAAAAGAAAAAGACAGCCGTAGGATGGGATAGAGGCACGGATGGGAGTATGGAAAGGGAGCACGGATTTGGTGGACATGTGGTTATGGGCCCGCACTGCCAGTGTCAGAAGACAGTTAGTGGCCGTGGCCGGCTATGCGTCACAACAGAGGACACGTACGCGTCAATGGAATCAGAGATCTGTTCGTGTGGCCGACATAGCTTTCTTTTCCCGGCTGACAAGGAGCTTGAGAAAAATGCAAAGCTAACGGTCGGGTGCCAGACTGCCGAGTATGGTTTTTGAACCACTTGGCACTTCTGAACGGCAACGGCGGGTCGAACACCACTCGGTCGGAGTAGTCGTGGCTCGTTGGAGACAAAGACTTATATTTTTTTCCTGCAAAAAGATAGTTTTTCTTTTAGAAGACAAACAGATAGCATTTTCTTTTTCTTGGAAAAACGACGGAGATATTGTTGGGCGGAAGCCCCATGCTGGACTGCAGCCTGCAAGGAATCATGCCTCCAGGGATCCATGGGCCACGGCGCGTCTATGTATCGCTCGCTCATAGACGCTGGGCTGGCTCGTAGATTGAAACCTAGATGCTGGTAGCAATCCAGCCCAGTAACCATATGGCCTCGTCATGCTGACATCCTGCATGTCTTTTTAGGTAAAACTTTTCTTTTGCCACTCTACGGCTCTACCACTCTAGAATTTGACATCTCATTTTTCACACACTTAGCTTTTGACAATACATCACAAATGCCATTCCATGGAAAAAGCAATATATTTTTTTCACTTTTGCCACACTTAACTTTTGACAATGTATCACAATTGTCACTATAAAAGTTTGCTTTTGCCACGGAATGATAATTGTGATATATTGTAAAATTCTAACAGTGGCAACAGTGAAATGTTAAATTATAGAGTGGCACAAGTGAAGTGGGTAAAAAAAAGGTTTTCCCTTTTATATTTCAAAAAAATACCAGATACTTATATTATGAAAAAATAGTCAATCTTTTTAAAAGTGTTCGTCACACATGTTAAACATGTAAATATGGTGTATAAAATGTTCGCTGAACTTTTAAAAATTATTTGCATAGTCAACATAAAGATATGTGACTTCAAAAAAATGTTCACAAGCTTCAATAAAATGTAAGTTGCATTCTTAAAAGTGTTTCGACCATTCAAAAACAAATTTATGTTACATTTTTAAAAAAAAATCATCTGTTAAAATATTTGTGACATTTAATCAAAATATTATCAAAGGTATAAAATGCCCACATAGTTAAAAAACGTATTAAATCATGCAAAATATATTACAGTGTGTATTTGTAAAATATATTCAAAATATATGAAAAACATATAATGCCTATAAAAAAGTGACATGGAAACATATATTTTAAAAATATTAATCACTTATTCAAAAATATCAAATGTTGTAAAACAATATTCATGATGCATACGAAAAATATACAATGTAAATAAAAATATTAAATATTTGCTGGAAAGAAGGAAAAATAAAAAACCAAAAAAAAGGGAAAACAAAAGAAAGAAACAAAGAAAAGCGAAGACAAAAAAAGGGGAAGATGAAACCGATGAAATCCCGAGGAAAACCGATGCTACAATCCTACAACAGTGGTAAAACCAAAAAATAAAACACAGAAGAAAACTCAAGCTCAGCTAAAGCCCAATAGCCCAGTGTTGAAGGCGATTCCACATAGCTCTCACCTGCAAAAAAAAGACAAAAAAAAAAGATTCCACATAGCTCTCGCGTCCAGGCCAGGCACCCCTATTTCTGGGAGCTCCTACTGGACGCTCTTTGCAATTTGTGTCGCGACGCACAGGGAGGCAGCCTGACTGGGCCGTCCATCGAGTTGTACTGCGTGACAAAAAAGGTAAAGCAAAAAATGAGCTAGCCGCGTTGCTAGGAACCGAACTAGCGACCAAACGATTGCGACCGCGTGCTCCTGGCCACTCCAGCTGACTAGCGTTTTCTATAGTAAAACATCGCGTATCTAAAAGAACTTAGGACGCCCGTACAACCATACAAAACTAACGGGCCAGGATTAGTTACTGTAGCAACAATCTTAAAAAAAAAGTGTACATTTTTCAGGAAAGGGGATAGTTTGAAAAGGTGCGGATAATTTTCAAGTTCTGGGCAAATTTTTGTACACCGGAAACATTTTTCCATATCCCAAATTTTTTGAAATTGCAGAAAGTGTTTTTGAAAAACGTAAATCATTTTATGTAAGTTCTGAACAAATTATGGAATTCCGAAAAAAATTATAAAGCACAAATATTTTTCAAATTTTGAACAAATATTAAAAAATGGAACATTTCATCATATTCCAAGCAAAAATTTGGGACCACGAACATTTTTTGAATTTCTGAACAAAAAATAAAACATATGAATAAATATCTAGGAAACATTTCTTGAAATGCTTGAACATTTTTTGAAACTTGAACATTTTTTGCATTTTAGACCAAATTTTGCAACTATGAAATTTTTTTAATTTGTGAACAAAAATTTGAAAAATTGAACATTTCATGAAATATCTAACAAAAATTTGACACCCCAATAGTTTTTAAAAATTATTGAACTTTTTTTGCATTTCAGACCAAAATTTACAACTGCGAACATTTTTTTTCAATTTCAGAAGTTTCTTTAAAATGTGAACACTCTTCAAAATTGTGAACAAATTTCGAAGTATAGGAAAAAAAATAAATATCCTATATATTTTTTGAAACCCAAACATTTTTGAATATTTAATCATATTTTAAAAAGAAGAATTTTTTAAATCTGTAAAAACAAATTGAAACTCCAAAAAATTCAAAGTTCACAAAAAACCCGAACAAATTTGAAACACCAAACAAATTTTTTGAATATGTGAACAATTATTCAAACAGGAACATATTTTGAAATTTTTTGAAAAAAAGTTGAAAACATGAACATTTTTTGAATCTGTCAACATTTTTTGAAAACGCGAACAATCTTTGGGAAGACACGAACAATTTTGGAAAAATGGGAACAAAAATGTGAAATTCCTTTTTTTTAAAAAAATTGAACAATTGTTTAACCGCGAACATTTTTAAAAAATCACGACCAATGTTGAAACTCCAAACAAATTTTGTACATTTTTTGGAAAGAACAAAAGTTTTTTTGAAACCAGAAAAAAATCCAAACAGGTTTTTTAGAAAGCCGAACAAAGTATTGTTGAACTTTGTTTTTTGAAATTGCGAATTTTCTATAACAAAATAAAAGGAAGAAAAATGAAAACGAAAAAACACGAAAACAAAGGAACAGATAATAGCCGCCCTCTTGTACCTGTAGATCACTAGCGTTGTTAAGCTCCAGTGGCTAGCAACGTTACTCCACGATTGGGAGGTTTGAGGTTCGTTTCCTAGCTCTTTTTGATTATTATTTTTGGCGTATTTTCTCGGTGGGAAGCACCCGTCATGGGCCGGCCTATGAACGATCGACAGGTCGACAGTTTGCCGCAGAATGCGGTGAATAGGATTTTCCACTATTTCTTACTTTACACGCGCGAGCGAGGCCACAGGCTGTTTTTTTTTTAAGTTTTCTGGGTTCGTTTTTTTCTTTCATTATGTACTTTTGATTTTTTTATTTAAAATATTTGAAATATATATATTACAAAAAATATTTGTAAAATGTTGAATAAGTATTTTAAAAAATGTAGATGAAGTATTTAAAAAATGGTAATGAAGCATTCAGAGAAATGTTGAACAAGTATTTGAAAATAAAAATCAAGCATTCAAAAAGAGTTTAACAAGGATTTAAAAAATGTTAATCAAGTGTGTTGAAAAATTGTGAAGAAATTTTGAACAAGTATTCGAAATTTTTAATCAAATACTTGAAAAAGGTTGAACAAGCCTTCGAAAAATGTTGAACATATATTTGAAAAATGTTGAATAAGTATTTCAAAAAAACTAATCAAGTGTTTTGAAAAATGTTGAACTAGTATTTCAAGGAATGTTGAAAAACTATTTGAAAAATGGTAATCAAGCGTTCGAAAAATGCTGGACACGTATTTGAAAAATGTTGAACAAGTATTTAAAAAATATTAGTGAAGTGTTTTGAAAAATGTTGAAAAAGTATTTGAAAAAATTTAATAAAGCTTTTGAAAAATGTTGAACTTGTATTTTAAAAATGTTGAACAAGGATTTTAAAAAAACAATGAAGCTTCTGAAAAATGTTGAACAAGTATTTGAAAAATGTCGAACAAGTATTTGAAAAAAAATGTTGATTATGTATATAAAAATCTTGAGTAAGTTTTTGAAATATATTGAATAATATTTTGAAAAGTGTTGAAAATATATTTTTAAAATGTTGATCATGTATATAAGAATGTAGAATAAAAAAAAGAAGCAAACAGAAACCAAGAAAGAAAACAAAAAAGAGAAGAAAAAAGAAACCCAAACAAAAAATGGAGAAGAGAAAATGAAATAAAAAAAAGGAAGAAACAAAAGAAAACAAAAAAAACGTAGAAAACCAAGAAACTAAAAATATCGATATAAAAAGAATGGAAATGTGTAAAAGACGACTCCTTCCCTTCTAATAGGTAATGCCTTACCTACTGTACATGAAAACTGAAGAAACAAATGAAAAAACCCGGAGAAGAAAGAAAGACAACAAAACAAAAAACGGAGATGTACTCCCTTCAAATACATCTCGCCCCGCCTAATTGTCACGTACTAGACCTCACCGTAGAGGCTAGCAGCGCGAGCTACATTCGTGGAGACGTGGTTCGAACGCCGCAGCTCCCCTTGTCCCTTTTGCCCTTCTCTATTTGTTTTAACAGTACATGAATGGGCCGGCCCGATAACAGAAAATGGTTCACCGAGACATCACCTTCATCTCGCTTTGATTTTGAAAAAACTTCAAAAGGTTAACAAATTTTGAAAAGAGGCTCATAGAAAAAGTTCATCATTTTTTTAAAAAGTTTAATAAATTTTAAAAATGTTCATCAATTTTCAAAAAAAATATCAAAATGAAAAAGTCCATGAAATTTCAAAAAAAGTGCATCGATTTCAAAGAAGTTCATCAAAAAATGAAAACGTTCTTCGAATTCCCTTCTCTATTTGTTTTAACAGAGCGTGAATGGGCCGGCCCGATAACAGAAAATGGTTCACTGAGACATCCCCTTCGTCTCGTTGTGGATTTAAAAAAAAAACTTCACAAACTTCAAAAGGCTGAAAAATTTGAAAAAAAAATCTCATCGAAAAAGTTCATCAATTTTTTTAAAAGTTCAACGAATTTGAAAAATGTTCATCAATTACAAAAAATTCATCAAAAAAATGAAAAAGTCCATCAAATTTCAGAAAAAGTGCACCGATTTAAAAAAGTTCATCGATTTTTACAAAAAGTTCTTCAAATAATCAAAAAAAGTTCATCGATTTGAAAAAATGCACAACTTTGATTTTTTTTATCGAATAAGGAAGAAAAGAGAAAACAAAAAGGAAAGAAGAAAGAAGAAAACACGAAAAAAAAAGTTATAATTTGTTAGATCGTGTTAAGGAGCTCACTAGTTCGATTCTCTATACAAGCACACCTTTTTGCATTTTAGAAAACTAGACTACGGACGGGGAGTCGGCCGGCCCAGCGCGGAGGACGCGTCGTTTGCTTGAAGCGCCAAATAGGAATCACCCCAGACCAACTCATGCCAGCAAGTAGACCGCCACTTAGATGGTTCGGGGAAGAAGGAATGGGCTAGACGTGAAAGAAATCCCTCCACACGCACAATGATGGCGGGCCCGTAAAAAAATCGATTAGCACTACGGTGCGTTGCTGAAGGAGAACATGAAGAACTTCACCACCGTGTCTTTTGGTCACAAGCGATGAGGGCACTACTTTGGGCCTCACGAGTCGCGAACCTTGCCAACATCGTATGACGCACCATGAGTGGTTCAGTAAAGTTCGGGGATAACCTAAAATTTAAAAGACACACAATTTTGGATCGTCGAGGCTCGCAGGGATCGCATTCGGTTCGTCGCCTATTTTTTTTTAAAGAGATGAAGTTGGTTTCCTCGTTGGCATCTGCTTTTATATACCTGGGATATTTTATAAGTGTGCACACTTTTTTACACAAAGATGCTATAAAGCATGATCCTCATTTCAGCATTGCCTGCAAGTGCAGGTTGCAGACAGATATATAGGTCCCTTGCTCATCTGGTCTGATTGTTAGACCTCTTCCAATGCACCGATGCTGAGATGCTATTAAGATGAGATGCTAAGCACATTAAAGAGTTAAGCAACTATAGCCCTCAATGCAAAGCTGCCTAATTTGTTATAGCTAAGCATCCTTCATTTAATAATTTAGCAGCTAAAGTTCTGAATGTATTGGTGGGCTTATTTCATTTATTAAGTATTTTGCCTGGGTTCACGCGTTTGTCATTGTTTCTTTCTATGATTACCACACTCATCTCTCTCCTTTTAATTAACTTGTCAAATCATATTTTTCGTCTACATGAGAGTCTTAGCATTTGTACAAGATGGAGCATTGGGAGGGCCTTAAAGTTGGGGCCACGACCATGTCTTACCTTCACCGGTAATGGATCTAGTAATAATAAACGACACTCCTGGCCGACTAGTGTTGATGGTTTACTCTAATACTACTCCACCGTTGCGTTATGTCAACTAAAGTACACATGACGGCCACACATCTCTATTATCCAAATGAGCTGGCTGCGGCATAGCCTTTGCGCGTTCGACACACACACACGACAGCAACAGAGGGAAAAGTTCACTCTTGTCCACTCTACACTCCGTGCGCAGCGTGCAGCCATGCATCGGTCACGCCGTGCATAGTTTATCCGGTGGCCGACTAGAACGTACGCATATACTACTGCTTATAATAGCCAGGCCGGCGGCAGCTGGTGGATCGACCGAGTTTAGAAGTGGCCATAGGATATCTCTTCTCTTGAAATGGATCCCTTTGTTTTTTAATGATATTGCTGGAGTACAGAGAGAGGAGAGATCGACAACTCATGCACACCTACGTTTTTGCTAGCTGCATATTCGTATAATTCGCAAAAAAAAAGTAGTATGGCATACGAGTTGCCGATCGATGGCAACTTGTTTTCAGATCCTAGAGTATAGTAACCCCTGTAATTGTTTATTTTGGCTTACCAGTATAGCATACGTAATTTACAAGATAGGCGTATTTTATAGAGTATAGTACTACGGCATCTTGTTTCGTTGACATGAGCCGGGCGGTCGAAAAGGCTATATTTGGCATGTTGTGCACAGCTGCTACACATGGCCTGGTCCCCAAGATCTGGATGGATCCTTCTGTTGTTTTCCCGCTCCTATTTTATCCTTTGCTTAGAAAATGCAGCAGTCTTTGTTGCCTGTAGCATCTGTATATAATACTACCCCTAAAAAAATCTGTATATACTATTCCAAGAAGAATGATACTCTATTGGTGTTGAAAATTGACGTTTGAAGCTGGGAGCTGGTCCTCTAGAGCAAATATCGGCAAGAAATTAGAGAGCGGGAAATGTTTAGGAAAAACAAACAGAAAAAGAAGGTCATTGGTCGCATCGCACAACCCAACACCAGAATCACAGTCGAGAGAAAGAGGTGTGATTCTTTCTCCGCGAAATAGTTGAGTCCTCCAGCTCAGATTGTTTTGTTGAAAACCATTAGGCTGGTCATAGTGAGGAGTAACTTAGACTAGTGTTATGCATATGACACTAGCCTAAGTTACTATCTTCATAATGTAAAGTAACATAATAGTAGTATCTTAGATGGCTTCATTTATTAACTTGTAGACTCATCTTGTTTTGGGAAACGCTATGTCACAGTAATATATTATGTTACCACCTCTCATTAATTACTTGCCACATAAGCACAAATTTCTTGAAATGCGCTAAGTTACTAGCTAAGTTACTTCCACTATGACCAGTCTTAGCGAGCAGTTACCCGTTCAACCTTTTGTTTTCTTCGCGATGTGCATGTAGTCAGAGGACTTGTTCGAAGTCTACGGTTTTAGTCCACACAAAAGACCAGCTGTAGTACTAAGATAACCGGATCATAGCCAAGGACAAACGGATGCTGCGGCTGCTGCTGACCAACAGAACATGCGGCGAGCAGTTCATAATTATCTATGCTCCATGGAACCAGCCCCAGCTCAACCTCCATTGAACCCAAGAGTATTATTCCGTCCACCTCGCCGACCATTTCTTCTCCCGGATACAGTGTCGAGACCCCGTGCCCATGTGCTAATCAATCAGAGCGAAAAGGCGATCGGTGGACTATGCCAAGAGTACTTACTCCTAATTAAGCCTGCAGGCAGGTGTGCTACTAATTAATCATCATTACTCCAACTAATCATCGAGTCGGGGAGGGTTGGGCACGTGAGGAGTCATCGTCCTGGCTCATCTCATGGCCCCTGGGCGTGCGTGAAGGCCAACAAAAGCCACCTTTTGGATAGATAGCAACCGCTCGCTGGCGTGGCCACTTGCCAAGCATGTCGCCTCGGCTCGTTTGCGTTCGCAGCCACATCTCGGAAAGGAATAATACGCGCGCAGTACGTTGATGTGTGTGGTGCTCGCTTGCCCTACAGCCAGCCAAGATAGATCGACGCAGCATGAGTATTATTGGGAGATTATCATGAGGGATCTCGATCGACCGCCTACCGCATACTAAATCACAAAAGCGTGATCATGCGTCCATCCGCAAAAAAAAAAAGTAAAAAAAAGTGACCATGCGCCCATCGATCACTCATCCACCCAGCTGCTGCCAGTAGTACTCACTCATTTTCTCCTCCGCAAGAGCATCTCGAGCGGGATGTAGCAAATATGACTTCTTAAACGCCCGTGAACGCGCTCGATTAATGACCAGGTGTGGTCGTTTTAAGTTTATATTTATCCGTTTGCGTAGCCATACTTTTCATTTTCTTCTCGTATGTCTGGTCACTTGCACGTGATTGATAAAGATGAAGAGAGAGAAATAAAAGAAGGAATAAACACAAAGAAAAGGTGGTCTAGGGTGAGGCCGCGTCCTACGTGGTGGAATGCCCGAACACGTCCACAAGCCTTCATACCTCCCTATATTTGAGATGGATATGAGGGCCGCGAACAATCCAGGTGTATATAGGGATGATATGAGAGGTCCGCTTGGGTTACGTTTTTCCTTCTCTCTCTTGTTCGGTCACTGATCGAGCGCGTCCGCGAATGTATGAGAATGGTTTGAGGCGTCCGGCTATAGATGCTCTAACGCTCTTATATTTCAGGAAGTATGTGAGAGCATCTACAACCGGAATTTGCAAATCCGACCCCTCGAACGCCCGCGGACGCGACCGAGCGCATCCGCGGACAGTGACCAGTCACGCGTTAAATTAACCACTTTGCATCCGCCTCTCTCATATTTCATCCTCTAAATTCATACGAAGCATGCAAAAGCAATTCTACGTACTACCCTAGCTACTCTTCATCGTCGGAGACGTCCACGACGACGGTGCCAGGACCGGCTGGACGGGCGGGTAGGAGGGCTCTGGCTCATCCTCCTCCTGCTCGACCTCATCCATGTAGGCGAGCATCTCCGCCTCCTCCGCGGCCTGCTACACCTTCATCTCCTACCGGCCACAGCGTCTTGCCTACACAGCCAACTCCGACCGAAGGGAATCGAGAATGGCTTGCAGATCACCGTCGCCAGCGTCCCCCACATCATCCTCCTCCGGTCATCCCCCTCCTCCTCAAAATCCTCCTCCTCAATCTCCTCCTCCTCGGACCCACTGCATCTGGATGTAGCCCCGCAGCGATCCGGGCTTCGCACCTAGCCCGGATTCGCTCAAGGAGCTCGAGCTGGCGCTCCGGCGTCAGAAATGACTCGCTCCTCACCCGGCTACGTGGGGGCATGGCTACTAGGCAGGTGGGTGGAGGTGGAAAGTGGAGGCGGCGGACATGAGGAGAAAAATATGGATGGATGGTAGGGTTTCGGTGTGGCCGGTCGACTTAAATATTCGGGCAAGGCACTACGCGCCGCGCCGAAGCTAGGCCACGCGGTGTCACCAGTCCGACAGAGGAGACGAGCTTCAGACCGCCGGGTTTGAGGGCATTTCCGGCTGGACCCCTTTGTCAGTCCGACGTGGCGGGCGTGCCCGGGCGCCCCCATCCGCCCCATATTTGGGCTGAATATGCGGGGTGCCGATCAGCCCGGGCGTTTGAGGCCCGTTCGTGGCGTCCGTCTAGGTCGAAAAAACGTGACCGATCAGTGACCGAGCGGCCCGCCCGGGCAAATGAAGCGGGTTTGAGGCACCCGTCTATAAATGCTCTAAGAGCATCTCTAGCAGACCCCATAAAAGGGCCGAACCCGTATAATTCCGGCAAGTATACGGGTTCGACCCGTTTTTCTTGCCAAAACAAACTCTGTTTCCCGGGCCCGGCCCATAAAAAGTTTACCGTGGCCCTAAAAAGACTCTCTCCACCGCCATTTATGCGGTTTTACCGCTCAGATATGGGTCAAACCCTATCCGCCTTCGCCGCCGCTACGCCGTGATTCCCCTCCCCCTCCGCCCCAATTTCTCGCTGCCGGCGAGTCTAAAAAAAGCCCTAGCGACCCTTCCCGACCCATGGATGGCTACGGAAGTGGTGGGGATGACGCGGAGCGCCGCTGTCGCCGCACGCAAGCGCGGGGGGGGGGGGGGGGGGGGGGGTAGGGGGGAGCGGCTCAACTATGGGAGCCCCGCCGCCGACGTTCGAACACCGCGAGCTCGACGAGTACGACCACGAGCTTGCGGTTCCGCCGCCGCGCCTCCCCCGGCTCCTCTGCCGCGGGGAGCTCGTCCTGATGGGGAACGTAGTAATTTCAAAAAAATTCCTACGCACACGCAAAATCATGGTGATGCATAGCAACGAGAGGGGAGAGTGTTGACTACGTACCCTCGTAGACCGGAAGCGGAAGCGTTAGCACAACGCGGTTGATGTAGTCGTACGTCTTCACGGCCCGACCGATCAAGCACCGAAACTACGGCACCTCCGAGTTCTAGCACACGTTCAGCTCGATGACGATCCCCGGACTCTGATCCAGCAAAGTGTCGGGGAAGAGTTCTGTCACCACGACGGCGTGGTGACGATCTTGATGTTCTACCGTCACAGGGCTTCGCCTAAGCACCGCTACAATATTATTGAGGATTATGGTGGAGGGGGGCACCGCACACGGCTAAGAGAACGATCACGAAGATCAACTTGTGTGTCTAGAGGTGCCCCCCTGCCCCTGTATATAAAGGAGCAAGGGGGGAGGCCGGCCGGCCCTTGAGGCGCGCCAAGGAGGGGGGAGTCCTCCTCCTAGTAGGAGTAGGACTCCCCTTTCCTAGTCCAACTAGGAAGAGGGAAGGGGGAAGGAAAGAGAGGGAGAGGGAGAGGGAGAGGGAAAGAGGGGCCGAGCCCCCTCCCCTAGTCCAATTCGGACTCCCCATGGGAGGGGGCGCGCCACCTCCTGGGCTGCTGCCCTCTCTCTCCCCTCAGGCCCACTAAGGCCCAATACTTCCCTGGGGGGTTCCGGTAACCCTTCCGGCACTCCGGTTTTCTTCGAAATCACCCGAAACACTTCCGGTGTCCGAATATAGCCGTCCAATATATCGATCTTTATGTCTCGACCATTTCGAGACTCCTCGTCATGTCCGTGATCATATCCGGGACTCCGAACAACCTTTGGTACATCAAAATATATAAACTCATAATGAAACTGTCATCGTAACGTTAAGCGTGCGGACCCTACGGGTTCGAGAACAATGTAGACATGACCGAGACACGTCTCCGGTCAATAACCAATAGCGGAACCTGGATGCTCATATTGGCTCCCACATATTCTATGAAGATCTTTTATCGGCCAGACAGCATAACAACATACGTTGTTCCCTTTGTCATCGGTATGTTACTTGCCCGAGATTTGATCATCGGTATCTCAATACCTAGTTCAATCTCGTTACCGGCAAGTCTCTTTACTCGTTCCGTAATACATCATCCCGCAACTAACTTATTAGTTGCAGTGCTTGCAAGGCTTATGTGATGTGCATTACCGAGAGGGCCCAGAGATACCTCTCCGACAATCGGAGTGACAAATCCTAATCTCGAAATACGCCAACCCAACAAGTACCTTCAGAGACACCTGTAGAGCACCTTTATAATCACCCAGTTACGTTGTGACGTTTGGTGGCACACAAAGTGTTCCTCCGGTAAACGGGAGTTGCATAATCTCATAGTCATAGGAACATGTATAAGTCATGAAGAAAGCAATAGCAACAAACTAAACGATCAAGTGCTATACTAACGGAATGGGTCAAGTCAATCACATCATTCTCCTAATGATGTGATCCCGTTAATCAAATGACAACTCATGTCTATGGTTAGGAAACATAACCATCTTTGATCAACGAGCTAGTCAAGTAGAGGCATACTAGTGACACTATGTTTGTCTATGTATTCACACATGCATTATGTTTCCGGTTAATACAATTCTAGCATGAATAATAAACATTTATCATGATATAAGGAAATAAATAATAACTTTATTATTGCCTATAGGGCATATTTCCTTCAGTCTCCCACTTGCACTAGAGTCAATAATCTAGATTACACAGTAATGATTCTGACACCCATGGATCCTTGGTGCTGATCATGTTTTTCTCGTGGAAGAGGCTTAGTCAGCGGGTCTGCAACATTCAGATCCGTATGTATCTTGCAAATTTCTATGTCTCCCACTTGGACTAAATCCCGAATGAAATTGAAGCGTCTCTTGATGTGCTTGGTTCTCTTGTGAAATCTGGATTTTTTGCCAAGGCAATTGCACCAGTATTGTCACAAAAGATTTTCATTGGACCCGATGCACTAGGTATGACACCTAGATCGGATATGAACTCCTTCATCCAGACTCCTTCATTTGCTGCTTCCGAAGCAGCTATGTACTCTGCTTCACATGTAGATCCCGCCACGACGCTTTGTTTAGAACTGCACCAACTGATAGCTCCACCATTCAGTAAAAACACGTATCTGGTTTGCGATTTAGAATCATCCAGATCAGTGTCAAAGCTTGCATCAACGTAACCATTTACGATGAGCTCTTTGTCACCTCCATATATGAGAAACATATCCTTAGTCCTTTTCAGGTATTTCAGGATGTTCTTGACCGCTGTCCAGTGATCCATTCCTGGATTACTTTGGTACCTCCCTGCTAGACTTATAGCAAGGCACACATCAGGTCTGGTACACAACATTGCATACATGATAGAGCCTATGGCTGGAGCATAGGGAACATCTTTTATTTTCTCTCTATCTTCTGCGGTGGTCGGACATTGAGTCTTACTCAATTTCACACCTTGTAATACATGCAAGAACCCTTTCCTTGCTTGATCCAATTTGAACTTCTTCAAAACTTTGTCAAGGTATGTGCTTTGTGAAAGTCCAATTAAGCGTCTTGATCTATCTCTATAGATCTTAGTGCCCAATATGTAAGCAGATTCACCGAGGTCTTTCATTGAAAAACTCTTATTCAAGTATCCCTTTATGCTATTCAGAAATTCTATATCATTTCCAATCAGTCTTGCCTTCGGATCTGTGATAGAAGGTGTACCCAACAGTCTCCTTTGGGTATTCTATGAAGACACATTTCTCCGATTTGGGTTCGAGCTTATCAGGTTGAAGCTTTTTCACATAAGCATCACAGCCTCAAACTTTCAGAAACGACAACTTTGGTTTCTTGCCAAACCACAGTTCATAAGACGTCGTCTCAACGGATTTCGATGGTGTCCTATTTAACGTGAATGCAACCGTCTCTAAAGCATAACCCCAAAATGATAACGGTAAATTAGTAAGAGACATCATAGATCGCACCATATCTAATAAAGTATGATTACGATGTTCGGACACACCATTACGCTGTGGTGTTCCGCGTGGCGTGAGTTGCGAAACTATTCCGCATTATTTCAAATGTAGACCAAACTCGTAACTCAAATATTCTCCTCCACGATCAGATCATAGAAACTTTATTTTCTTGTTACGATGATTTTCAACTTCACTCTGAAATTCTTTGAACCTTTCAAATGTTTCAGACTTATATTTCATTAAGTAGATATACCCATATCTGCTTAAATCATCTGTGAAGGTGAGAAAATAAGGATATCCGCCACGAGCCTCAACATTCTTTGGACCACATACATCTGTATGTATGATTTCCAACAAATCCGTTGCTCTCTCCATAGTACCGGAGAACAGCGTTTTAGTCATCTTACCCATGAGGCACGGTTCGCAAGTACCAAGTGATTCATAATCAAGTGGTTCTAAAAGTCCGTCAGTATGGAGTTTCTTCATGCGCTTTATACCGATATGACCTAAACGGCAGTGCCACAAATAAGTTGCACTATCATTATCAACTCTGCATCTGATTTCAACATTATGAATATGTGTATCACTACTATCGAGATTCATCAAAAATAGACCACTCTTCAAGGGTGCATGACCATAAAAGATATTACTCATATAAATAGAACAACCATTATTCTCTGATTTAAATGAATAACCGTCTCGCATCAAACAAGATCCAGATATAATGTTCATGCTCAACGCTGGCACCAAATAACAATTATTTAGGTCTAATACTAATCCGAAGGTAGATGTAGAGGTAGCGTGCCGACCGCGATCACATTCGACTTTGGAACCATTTCCCACGCGCATCGTCACCTCGTCCTTAGCCAATCTTTCGCTTAATCCGTAGCCCTGTTTCGAGTTGCAAATGTTAGCAACAGAACCAATATCAAATACCCAGGTTCTACTGCGAGCATTAGTAAGGTACACATCAATAACATGTATATCACATATACCTTTGTTCACCCATCCTTCTTATCCGCCAAATATTTGGGGCAGTTCCGCTTCCAGTGACCAGTCTGCTTGCAGTAGAAGCACTCGGTTTCAGGCTTAGGTCCAGACTTGGGTTTCTTCTCCTGAGCAGCAACTTGTTTGCTGTTCTTCTTGAAGTTCCCTTTCTTCTTCCCTTTGCCCTTTTTCTTGAAACTGGTGGTCTTATTGACCATCAACACTTGATGCTCCTTCTTGATTTCTACCACCACGGCTTTTAGCATTGCGAAGAGCTCAGGAATAGTCTTATTCATCCCTTGCATATTATAGTTCATCACAAAGCTTTTGTAGCTTGGTGGCAGTGATTGAAGAAGTCTGTCAATGACACTATCAACAGGAAGATTAACCCCCAGTTGAGTCAAGTGATTATGATACCCAGATATTTTGAGTATATGTTCACTGACAAAACTATTTTCCTCCATCTTGCAGCTATAGAACTTATTGGAGACTTCATATCTCTCAATCCGGGCATTTGCTTGAAATATTAACTTCAACTCCTGGAACATCTCATATGCTCCATGACGTTCAAAACATCGTTGAAGACCCGGTTCTAAGCCGTAAAGCATGGCACACTGAACTATTGAGTAGTCATCAACTTTGCTCTGCCAGACGTTCATAACATCTGGTGTTGCTCCTGCAACAGGCTTGGCACTTAGCGGTGCTTCCAGGACGTAATTCTTCTGTGCAGCAATGAGGATAATTCTCAAGTTACGGACCCAGTCCGTGTAATTGCTACCATCATCTTTCAACTTTGCTTTCTCAAGAAATGCATTAAAATTCAACGGAACAATAGCACGAGCCATCTATCTACAATCAAATATAGACAAGCAAGATACTATCAGGTACTAAGTTCATGATAAATTTAAGTTCAATTAATCATATTACTTAAGAACTCCCACTTAGAAAGATATCCCTCTAATCCTCTAAGTGATCACGTGATCCAAATCAACTAAACCATGTCCGATCATCACTTGAGATGGAGTAGTATCAATGGTGAACATCAATATGTTGATCATATCTACTATATGATTCACGCTCGACCTTTCGGTCTCTGTGTTCCGTGTTCCTAGGCTCGTCAAGTTAAACCTGAGTATTCCGCGTGTGCAACTATTTTGCACCCGTTGTATTTGAACGTAGAGCCTATCACACCCGATCATCACGTGGTGTCTCAGCACGAAGAACTTTCGCAACGGTGCATACTCAGGGAGAACACTTATACTTTGATAATTTAGTGAGAGATCATCTTATAATGCTACCGTCAACCAAAGCAAGATAAGATGCATAAAAGATAAACATCACATGCAATCAATATAAGTGATATGATATGGCCATCATCATCTTGTGCTTGTGATCTCCATCTTCAAAACACCGTCATGATCACCATTGTCACCGGCGCGACACCTTGATCACCATCGTAGCATCGTTGTCGTCTCGCCAATCTTATGCTTCCACGACTATCGCTACCGCTTAGTGATAAAGTAAAGCATTACAACGCAAATGCATTGCATACAATAGAGCGACAACCATATGGCTCCTGCCAGTTGCCGATAACTCGGTTACAAAACATGATCATCTCATACAATAAAATTTAGCATCATGTCTTGACCATATCACATCACAACATGCCCTGCAAAAACAAGTTAGACGTCCTCTACTTTGTTGTTGCAAGTTTTACGTGGCTGCTACGGGCTCAGCAAGAACCGTTCTTACCTACGCATCAAAACCACAACGATAGTTTGTCAAGTTGGTGCTGTTTTAACCTTCGCAAGGACCGGGCGTAGCCACGCTTGGTTCAACTAAAGTTGGAGAAACTGACACCCGCCAGCCACCTGTGTGCAAAGCACGTCGGTAGAACCAGTCTCGCGTAAGCGTACGCGTAATGTCGGTCCGGGCCGCTTCATCCAACAATACCGCCGACCAAAGTATGACATGCTGGTAAGAAGTATGACTTATATCGCCCACAACTCACTTGTGTTCTACTCGTGCACAACATCAACGCATAAAACCTAGGCTCGGATGCCACTGATTGGGAACGTAGTAATTTCAAAAAAATTCCTACGCACACGCAAGATCATGGTGATGCATAGCAACGAGAGGGGAGAGTGTTGACTACGTACCCTCGTAGACCGGAAGCGGAAGCATTAGCACAACGCGGTTGATGTAGTCGTACATCTTCACGGCCCGACCGATCAAGCACCGAAACTACGGCACCTCCGAGTTCTAGCACACGTTTAGCTCGATGACGATCCCCGGACTCTGATCCAGCAAAGTGTTGGGGAAGAGTTCCGTCAGCACGACGGCGTGGTGACGATCTTGATGTTCTACCGTCGCAGGTCTTTGCCTAAGCACCGCTACAATATTATCGAGGATTACGGTGGAGGGGGGCACCGCACACGGCTAAGAGAACGATCACGAAGATCAACTTGTGTGTCTAGAGGTGCCCCCTGCCCCTGTATATAAAGTAGCAAGGGGGGAGGCCAGCCGGCCCTTGAGGCGCGCCAAGGAGGGGGGAGTCCTCCTCCTAGTAGGAGTAGGACTCCCCTTTCCTAGTCCAACTAGGAAGAGGAAAGGGGGAAGGAAAGAGAGGGAAAGGGAGAGGGAAAGAGGGGCCGCCCCCGCCCCTAGTCCAATTCGGACTCCCCATAGGAGGGGGCGCGCCACCTCCTGGGCTGCTGCCCTCTCTCTCCCCTCAGGCCCACTAAGGCCCAATACTTCCCCGGTGGGTTTCGGTAACCCTTCCGGCACTCCGGTTTTCTCCGAAATCACCCGAAACACTTCCGGTGTCCGAATATAGCCGTTCAATATATCAATCTTTATGTCTCGACCATTTCGAGACTCCTCGTCATGTCCGTGATCATATCCGGGACTCCGAACAACCTTCGGTACATCAAAATATATAAACTCATAATGAAACTGTCATCGTAACGTTAAGCGTGCGGACCCTACGGGTTCGAGAACAATGTAGACATGACCGAAACACGTCTCCGGTCAATAACCAATAGCGGAACCTGGATACTCATATTGGCTCCCACATATTCTACGAAGATCTTTTATCGGTCAGACCACATAACAACATACGTTGTTCCCTTTGTCATCGGTATGTTACTTGCCCGAGATTTGATCGTCGGTATCTCAATACCTAGTTCAATCTCGTTACCGGCAAGTCTCTTTACTCGTTCCGTAATACATCATCCCGCAACTAACTTATTAGTTGCAGTGCTTGCAAGGCTTATGTGATGTGCATTACCGAGAGGGCCTAGAGATACTCCGACAATCGGAGTGACAAATCCTAATCTCGAAATACGCCAACCCAACAAGTACCTTCGGAGACACCTGTAGAGCACCTTTATAATCACCCAGTTACGTTGTGACGTTTGGTGGCACACAAAGTGTTCCTCCGGTAAACAGGAGTTGCATAATCTCATAGTCATAGGAATATGTATAAGTCATGAAGAAAGCAATAGCAACAAACTAAACGATCAAGTGCTATGCTAATGGAATGGGTCAAGTCAATCACATCATTCTTCTAATGATGTGATCCCGTTAATCAAATGACAACTCATGTCTATGGTTAGGAAACATAACCATCTTTGATCAATGAGTTAGTCAAGTAGAGGCATACTAGTGACACTATGTTTGTCTATGTATTAACACATGTATTATGTTTCCGGTTAATACACTTCTAGCATGAATAATAAACATTTATCATGATATAAGGAAATAAATAATAACTTTATTATTGCCTCTAGGGCATATTTCCTTCACGTCCATGAGCGCCTCGAGCTCGCGGCTCACTCCGGTCAAGAGAGAGCCGGAGGAGGTCGGGCCGCTCAACGTTAAGCTCAAGGCGGACGCGGACCGCCGCGTCGAGGTGTCATCAGCCTCGAAAAGTACCTACCCCGGGGCAGGGGGACCATCTCGAGCATGCCATCATGGAGCGCTCAGCAAGGGAGGAGGAGGAGGCCGACGCGCGCTGCCGCCGCGTGCTCGAGATCGAGGAGATCTTCTTCGAGCAGGGTGTCGCGGCGTCGCAGGCGCACGCGTCCAAGAAGACGAATCTGTGCGTCATGAAGGCCGAGCAGGCCAAGGTCTGGATCGACGTTGACTCCGACGAGGACTGAGCTCCTTTGGCTCCTCCGCCGCGTCATTCCCGCCGCACCCATCAATTTTGGTAACCTAGGCCCGGGTACACTGCACGGCCCGCAGATCCCCCCCCCCCCTATGTAGTACTATGATGTAGTATGATGAACAACTATCTATGATGTAGTATGATGATCAACTATGTATGATGAATGTCGTTTCAAGTTTCTCCCGCGAATGTTTTTCTTTCTTTAAATTTTACAGTTTCATATATGGGGTCTGATTTGCACCGCACGAATTCGCCCCGCAAATCTGATGTGCAGCGAACCGTAAACGTATTTTTAGGGTCCGGCTTTTACGGGGTAGATATGCGGTTGGAGCCAATTCTCTTTGATATTGAGCGAGGCAGGACCTGGTGGAGTCCCGGGCTGGACGAGCGCGACCTACGGGGGAAAGGAGGTGGATCGGATGTGACATGTGGACGGAGCTGATCGGAGTGGTTCTTCTCCCCGTAGTTTTCCACGCAGCGGTGGGAGGAAGAGGAGACGAAGGACGCCTTTTCGCAATGACGCAACAGCTCGTCTGTGCTTGGGAGTAGACAAATCCGCGTGTTCCGCCCATGCACCATGCGCGCGGCATCCCATGGCCCGTGACTATCAGCCAGCCAGCCAGCCAGCCAGCAAAGACAGGTTCAATTCGTTCCATGCCGTGCTCTCTCTCTCAGGCACCGCTGCTGGCTTTCGGATGGAGTAACTGCGTGTAGTAATCAGAGTCCTCCATCTGGTTGTTCTTGTTCATCATCAAAGGCCAGCTCCTTTTTTTGTTTCGAGTCTAGCCAGCCGCCCGCTAAGCTAGGCGTATAGAGTACTTCATTCCAAAGAAAATAGGGCTATAGTACTAGTGCCTCAACAACCATGATCAAATCGATAACCACCGCCTTAGCGTGAAGGCAAACGAAACTCGTTTAAAGGACGCGGATGAACAGACCTGGTCTCACAGAATCACAGGACAATCACAAGCAACCAAACAAAAAGTAGCGGGAGCCGCTAGTGTTCGTACCATCCATGATAAATCAACAGGCCCTCGCCGGCAAAGGATACAAAATAGCTAGCCCTGAAAAGGCTTCTAGCTCCTCTCCCATAAAAGGGAGTTCTGGATTGACGCAGCTCACCTGCTGATAACCTCCCAAAGGGCTTTGCTACACCTACGTAAATTATTTTTATGTAACATATATCTACGGGCTGACTTGGCCTAAGTTGATTGAAAGAAAGTTTAGGCCCGGGCTCACACCGTGAAAATCACGGGGGAGGACTGATTAGTTTAGAAAGGAACGAACATATAAGTATACCTATATGAGCATGGTTTTGTCTAAAAACAAAACCTATAAACATGATTAATAGTATAGCCAGTTACTATATGGTGTTGCCATATCATCTATAGTCAAGCATATAGCCGGCAAATATAATAGTTAGATGTAATCAAATACTATTTTATTGATACATGACCCACATCCCTCTCTCAGAAAGTCTCAAGGAGCACATACTGCAGCCGACTGTTAATTTGTAGCCCGCTTCTTTTCTCTCTCCTCTCTCTCTGCCACCTAAGCAAAAATATATTATTTAATGTCTTACAACCTGCCTATGTCACCTTATTGTACTTGCCAACGTAGTAGGACGCACCATCCGTGGTTTAGTAAAGTTCGGGGCTAAGGGCATCTCCAATGGCAACCTGCAAATTTTCTGCCGCATCCGTCCCCGGACACCTATGCGGGAGGACAACATCCATCGCTAGCGCATACATTTCAAACTCTTTTTCAACAAACTGGATGAAATTCCTGAAAACACGGCCAGATTTCATATAAACATGACGGATTCATACAAGCCGGACGAAAACGGTTACATTTTGAACATATTTTCAACTAAAAAGGTAAAAGTATGTGCACGTAAAGTCACGCGGAGCTCCACTCTCATGACAAGGATACACTGCACTAGTTGAAGGAAATATGCCCTAAAGGCAATAATAAAGTTATTATTTATTTCCTTATATCATGATAAATGTTTATTATTCATGCTAGAATTGTATTAACCGGAAACATAATACATGTGTGAATACATAGACAAACAGATTGTCACTAGTATGCCTCTACTTGACTAGCTCGTTGATCAAAGATGGTTATGTTTCCTAACCATAGACATGAGTTGTCATTTGATTAACAGGGTCACATCATTAGGAGAATGATGTGATTGACATGACCCATTCCGTTAGCTTAGCACCCGATCGTTTAGGATGTTGCTATTGCTTTCTTCATGACTTATACATATTCCAATGACTATGAGATTATGCAACTCCCGTTTACCGGAGGAACACTTTGTGTGCTACCAAACGTCACAACGTAACTGGGCGATTATAAAGGTGCTCTACAGGTGTCTCCAAAGGTACTTGTTGGGTTGGCGTATTTCGAGATTAGGATTTGTCACTCCGATTGTCGGAGAGGTATCTCTGAGCCCTCTCGGTAATGCACATCACTTAAGCCTTGCAAGCATTGCAACTAATAAGTTAGTTGCAGGATGATGTATTACAGAACGAGTAAAGAGACTTGCCGGTAACGAGATTGAACTAGGTATTGAGATACCGACAATCGAATCTCGGGCAAGTAACATACCGATGACAAAGGGAACAACGTATGTTGTTATGCGGTTTGACCGATAAAGATCTTCGTAGAATATGTAGGATCCAATATGAGCATCCAGGTTCCGCTATTGGCTATTGACCGGAGATGTATCTCGGTCATGTCTACATAGTTCTCGAACCCGTGGGGTCCGCATGCTTAACTTTACAATGACAGTTATATTATGAGTTTATATGTTTTGATGTACCGAAGGTTGTTCGGAGTCCCGGATGTGATCACGGACATTACGAGGAGTCTCGAAATGGTCGAGACATGAAGATTGATATATTGAAAGCCTATGTTTGGATATCGGAAGTGTTCCGGGTGAAATAGGGATTTTACCGGAGTACTAGGAGGTTACCGGAACCCCCTGGGAGGTAAATGGGCCTTAGTGGGCCTTTACGAAGAAAAGGAGAGGCGGCCAGGGCCGGGCCACGCGCCCCTCCCCCCTAGTCCGAATAGGACAAGGAGAGGGGGCGGCGCTCCCCCTTTCCTTCTCTCCCTTCTCTTCCCCCCTCCCGAATCCTATTCCAACTAGGAAAGGGGGGAGTCCTACTCCCGGTGGGAGTAGGACTCCTCCTGGCGTGCCTCCTCCCTGGCCGGCCGCACCCCCCCTTGCTCCTTTATATACGGGGGGTAGGGGGGCACCCCATAGACACAAGAATTGATCAAGTTGATCTTTTAGCCGTGTGCGGTGCCACCCTCCACCATAGTCCACCTCGATATTACTGTAGCGGTGCTTAGGCGAAGCCCTGCGTCGGTAGAACATCAACATCGTCACCACGCCGTCGTGCTGACGAAACTCTCCCTCAACACTCGGCTAGATCGGAGTTCGAGAGACGTCATCGGGCTGAATGTATGCAGAACTCGGAGGTGCCGTGCATTCGGTACTTGATCGGTCGGATCGTGAAGACGTACGACTACATCAATCGCGTTGTGCTAACGCTTCCGCTTTCGGTCTACGAGGGTACGTGGACACACTCTCCCCTCTCGTTGCTATGCATCACCATGATCTTGCGTGTGCGTAGGAATTTTTTTGAAATTACTACGTTCCCCAACAGTGGCATCCGAGCCAGGTTTTATGCGTACATGTCATATGCACGAGTAGAACACAAGTGAGTTGTGGGCGATATAAGTCATACTGCTTACTAGCATGTCATACTTTGGTTCGGCGGTATTGTTGGATGAAGCGGCCCGGACCGACATTACGCGTACGCTTACGCAAGACTGGTTCTACCGACGTGCTTTGCACAAAGGTGGCTGGCGGGTGTCAGTTTCTCCAACTTTAGTTGAACCAAGTTTGGCTACGCTCGGTCCTTGCGAAGGTTAAAACAACACCAACTTGACAAACTATCGTTGTGGTTTTGATGCGTAGGTAAGAACGGTTCTTGCTAAGCCCATAGCAGCCACGTAAAACTTGCAACAACAAAGTAGAGGACGTCTAACTTGTTTTTGCAGGGCATGTTGTGATGTGATATGGTCAAGACATGATGCTAAATTTTATTGTATGAGATGATCATGTTTTGTAACCGAGTTATCGGCAACTGGCAGGAGCCATATGGTTGTCGCTTTATTGTATGCAATGCAATCGCCCTGTAATGCTTTACTTTATCACTAAGCGGTAGCAATAGTCGTGGAAGCATAAGTTTGGCGAGACGACAACGATGCTACGATGGAGATCAAGGTGTCGCACCGGTGACGAGGGTGATCATGACGGTGCTTCGAAGATGGAGATCACAAGCACAAGATGATGATGGCCATATCATATCACTTATATTGATTGCATGTGATGTTTATCTTTTATGCATCTTATCTTGCTTTGATTGACGGTAGCATTATAAGATGATCGCTCACTAAATTTCAAGATAATAGTGTTCTCCCTGAGTATGCACAGTTGCCAAAGTTCGTTGTGCCCAAACACCACGTGATGATCGGGCGTGATAAGCTCTATGTCCATCTATAATGGGTGCAAGCCAGTTTTGCACACGCAGAATACTCGGGTTAAACTTGACGAGCCTAGCATATGCAGATATGGCCTTGGAACACTGAGACCGAAAGGTCGAGTGTGAATCATATAGTAGATATGATCAACACAGTGATGTTCACCATTGAAAACTACTCCATTTCACGTGATGATCGGTTATGGTTTAGTTGATTTGGATCACATGATCACTTAGAAGATTATAGGGATGTCTTTCTAAGTGGGAGTTCTTAAGTAATATGATTAATTGAACTTAAATTTATCATGAACTTAGTACCTGATAGTATCTTGCTTGTCTATGTTGATTGTAGATAGATGTCCCGTGTTGTTGTTCTATTGAATTTTAATTTGTTCCTTGAGAAAGCAAAGTTGAAAGATGATGGTAGCAATTACACGGACTGGGTCCATAACTTGAGGATTATCCTCATTGCTGCTCAGAAGAATTACGTCCTGGAAGCACCGCTAGGTGTACCACCTGCGCCAGCAACTTCAGACATTGTGAATGCCTGGCAGTCACGTGTTGATGACTACTCGATAGTTCAGTCTGCCATGCTTTACGGCTTAGAACCGGGACTTCAACAACGTTTTGAACGTCATGGAGCATATGAGATGTTCCAGGAGTTGAAGTTAATATTTCAAAAGAATGCCCGGATTGAGAGATATGAAGTCTCCAATAAGTTCTATAGCTGCAAGTTGGAGGAGGATAGTTCTGTCAGTGAGCATATACTCAAGATGTCTGGGTACTGCAATCACTTGATTCAACTGGGAGTTAATCTTCCGGATGATAGCGTCATTGACAGAATTCTCCAATCACTTCCACCAAGCTACGAGAGCTTCGTGATGAACTATAATATGCAAGGGATGGATAAGACAATTCCCGAGCTCTTCACAATGCTAAAAGCTGCGGAGGTAGAAATCAAGAAGGAGCATCAAGTGTTGATGGTCAGTAAGACCACCAGTTTCAAGAAGGGCAAAGGGAAGAAGAAGGGGAACTTCAAGAAGAACGGCAAGCAAGTTGCTGCTTAGGAGAAGAAACCCAAGTTTGGACCTAACCCTGAGACTGAGTGCTTCTACCGCAAGCAGACTGGTCACTGGAAGCGGAACTGCCCCAAGTATTTGGCGGATAAGAAGGATGGCAAGGTGAACAAAGGTATATGTGATATACATGTTATTGATGTGTACCTTACTATAGCTTGTAGTAGCACCTGGGTATTTGATACTGGTTCTGTTGCTAATATTTGCAACTCGAAACAGGGACTACGGATTAAGCAAACACTGACAAAGGACGAGGTGACGATGCGCGTGGGAAATGGTTCCAAAGTCGATGTGATTGCGGTCGGCACGCTACCTCTACATCTACCTTCGGGATTAGTATTAGACCTAAATAATTGTTATTTGGTGTCAGCGTTGAGCATGAACATTATATCTGGATCTTGTTTGATGTGAGACGGTTATTCATTTAAATAAGAGAATAATGGTTGTATTATTTATATGAGTAATATCTTTTATGGTCATGCACCCTTGAAGAGTGGTCTATTTTTGATGAATCTTGATAGTAGTGATACACATATTCATAATGTTGAAGCCAAAAGATGCAGAGTTGATAATGATAGTGCAACTTATTTGTGGCACTGCCGTTTAGGTCATATCGGTGTAAAGCGCATGAAGAAACTCCATACTGATGGACTTTTGGAACCACTTGATTATGAATCACTTGGTACTTGTGAACCGTGCCTCATGGGCAAGATGACTAAAACGCCGTTCTCCGGAACTATGGAGAGAGCAACAGATTTGTTGGAAATCATACATAAAGATGTATGTGGTCCGATGAATGTTGAGGCTCGTGGCGGATATCGTTATTTTCTCACCTTCACAGATGATTTAAGAAGATATGGGTATATCTTCTTGATGAAGCATAAGTCTGAAACATTTGAAAATTTCAAAGAATTTCATAGTGAAGTTGAAAATCATCGTAACAAGAAAATAAAGTTTCTTCGATCTGATCATGGAGGAGAGTATTTGAGTTACGAGTTTGGTCTACATTTGAAACAATGCGCTATAGTTTCGCAACTCATGCGACCCGGAACACCACAACATAATGGTGTGTCCGAACGTCGTAATCGTACTTTACTAGATATGGTACGATCTATGATGTCTCTTACAGATTTACCGCTATCATTTTGGGGATATGCTTTAGAGACAGCTGCATTCATGTTAAATAGGGCACCATCGAAATCCGTTGAGACGACGCCTTATGAACTGTGGTTTGGCAAGAAACCAAGGTTGTTGTTTCTGAAAGTTTGGGCCTGCGATGCTTATGTGAAAAAGCTTCAACCTGATAAGCTCGAACCCAAATCGGAGAAATGTGTCTTCATAGGATACCCAAAGGAAACTGTTGGGTACACCTTCTATCACAGATCCGAAGGCAAGACATTCGTTGCTAAGAATGGATCCTTTCTAGAGAAGGAGTTTCTCTCGAAAGAAGTGAGTGGGAGGAATGTGGAACTTGATGAGGTAACTATACCTGCTCCTCTATTGGAAAGTAGTTCATCACAGAAACCAGTTCCTGTGACGCCTACACCAATTATTGAGGAAGTTAATGATGATGATCATGGAACTTCAGATCAAGTTACTACTGAACCTCGTAGATCAACCAGAGTAAGATCCGCACTAGAGTGGTACGGTAATCCTGTTTTAGAAGTCATGCTACTAGATCATGATGAACCTACGAACTATGAAGAAGCGATGGAGAGCCCAGATTCCGCAAAATGGCTTGAAGCCATGAAATCTGAGATGGGATCCATGTATGAGAACAAAGTGTGGACTTTGGTTGACTTGCCCGATGATCGGCAAGCAATTGAGAATAAATGGATCTTCAAGAAGAAGACTGACGCTGACGGTAATGTTACTGTCTACAAAGCTCGACTTGTTGCGAAAGGTTTTCGACAAGTTCAACGGATTGACTACGATGAGACTTTCTCACCCGTAGTGATGCTTAAGTCTGTCCGAATCATGTTAGAAATTGCCGCATTTTATGATTATGAAATTTGGCAAATGGATGTCAAAACTGCATTCCTGAATGGATTTCTGGAAGAAGAGTTGTATATGATGTAACCAGAAGGTTTTGTCGATCCAAAGGGAGCTAACAAAGTGTGCAAGCTCCAACAATCCATTTATGGACTGGTGCAAGCCTCTCGGAGTTGGAATAAACGCTTTGATAGTGTGATCAAAGCATTTGGTTTTATACAGACTTTTGGAGAAGCCTGTATTTACAAGAAAGTGAGTGGGACCTCTGTAGCATTTCTAATATTATATGTGGATGACATATTGTTGATTGGAAATGATATAGAATTTCTGGATAGCATAAAGGGATACTTGAATAAGATATTTTCAATGAAATACCTCGGTGAAGCTACTTATATATTGGGCATCAAGATCTATAAAGATAGATCAAGACGCTTAATTGGACTTTCACAAAGCTCCTACCTTGACAAAGTTTTGAAGAAGTTCAAAATGGATCAAGCAAAGAAAGGGTTCTTGCCTGTGTTACAAGGTGTGAAGTTGAGTAAGACTCAATGCCTGACCACTGCAGAAGATAGAGAGAAAATGAAAGATGTTCCCTATGCTTCAGCCATAGGCTCTATCATGTATACAATGCTGTGTACCAGACCTGATGTGTGCCTTGCTATAAGTCTTGCAGGGAGGTACCAAAGTAATCCAGGAGTGGATCACTGGACAGCGGTCAAGAACATCCTGAAATACCTGAGAAGGACTAAGGATATGTTTCTCGTATATGGAGGTGACAAAGAGCTCATCATAAACGGTTACGTTGATGCAACTTTGACACTGATCCGGACGATTCTAAATCGCAAACCGGATACGTGTTTACATTGAATAGTGGAGCTGCCAGTTGGTGCAGTTCTAAACAAAGCGTTGTGGCGAGATCTACATGTGAAGCGGAGTACATAGCTGCTTAGAAAGCAGCAAATGAAGGAGTCTGGATGAAGGAGTTCATATCCGATCTGGGTGTCATACCTAGTGCATCGAGTCCAATGAAAATCTTTTGTGACAATACAGGTGCAATTGCCTTGGCAAAGGAATCCAGATTTCACAAGAGAACCAAGCACATCAAGAGACGCTTCAATTCCATCCGAGATTTAGTCCAGGTGGGAGACATAGAATTTGCAAGATACATACGGATCTGAATGTTGTAGACCCGTTGACTAAGCCTCTTCCACGAGCAAAACATGATCAGCACCAAGGCTCCATGGGTGTTAGAATCATTACTGTGTAATCTAGATTATTGACTCTAGTGCAAGTGGGAGACTGAAGGAAATATGCCCTAGAGGCAATAATAAAGTTATTATTTATTTCCTTATATCATGATAAATGTTTATTATTCATGCTAGAATTGTATTAACCGGAAACATAATACATGTGTGAATACATAGACAAACAGATTGTCACTAGTATGCCTCTACTTGACTAGCTCGTTGATGAAAGATGGTTATGTTTCCTAACCATAGACATGAGTTGTCATTTGATTAACAGGGTCACATCATTAGGAGAATGATGTGATTGACATGACCCATTCTGTTAGCTTAGCACCTGATCGTTTAGTATGTTGCTATTGCTTTCTTCATGACTTATACATGTTCCTATGACTATGAGATTATGCAACTCCCGTTTACCGGAGGAACACTTTGTGTGCTACCAAACGTCACAACGCAACTGGGTGATTATTGTTGGGGAACGTAGTAATTTCAAAATTGTCCTACGCACACGCAAGATCATGGTGATGCATAGCAATGAGAGGGGAGAGTGTTGTCTACGTATCCTCGTAGACCGAAAGCGGAAGCGTTAGCACAACGCGATTGATGTAGTCGTACGTCTTCACGATCCGACCGATCAAGTACCGAACGTACGACACCTCCGAGTTCAGCACACGTTCAGCCCGATGACGTCCCTCGAACTCCGATCCAGCCGAGTGCTGAGGGAGAGTTTCATCAGCACAACGGCGTGGTGACGATGTTGATGTTCTACCGATGCAGGGCTTCGCCTAAGCACCGCTACAGTATTATCGAGGTGGACTATGGTGGAGGGGGGCACCGCACACGGCTAAAAGATCAAACAGATCAAGTGTTGTGTCTCTGGGGTGCGCCCCTGCCCCTGTATATAAAGGAGCAAGGGGGGTGCGGCCGGCCAGGGAGGAGGCACACCAGGAGGAGTCCTACTCTAACCGGGAGTAGGACTCCCCCCTTTCCTAGTTGGATTAGGACTTGGGAGGGGGAAAGAGTGGAGGAGAAGAAGGAGGGGGGGGGGCGCCGCCCCGCTCTCCTTGTCCTATTCGGACTGGGGGAGGGGCGCGCGGCCCAGCCCTAGCCGCCTCTCCTCTCTTCCACCTAGGCCCACTAAGGCCCATTAAGTCCCCGAGGGGTTCCGGTAACCTCCCGGTACTCCGGTAAAATCCCGATTTCACCCAGAACACTTCCGATATCCAAACATAGGCTTCCAATATATCAATCTTCATGTCTCGACCATTTCGAGACTCCTCGTCATGTCCGTGATCACATCCGGGACTCCGAACAACCTTCGATACATCAAATCATATAAACTCATAATACAACTGTCATCGAAACTTTAAGCGTGTGGACCCTACAGGTTCGAGAACTATGTAGACATGACCGGGACATGTCTCCGGTCAATAACCAATAGCGGAACCTGGATGTTCATATAGGCTCCCACATATTCTACGAAGATCTTTATCGGTCAAACCGCATAACAACATACGTTGTTCCCTTTGTCATCGGTATGTTACTTGCCCGAGATTCGATCGTCGGTATCTCAATACCTAATTCAATCTCGTTACCAGCAAGTCTCTTTACTCGTTCTGTAATACATCATCCCGCAACTAACTCATTAGTTGCAATGCTTGCAAGGCTTAAGTGATGTGCATTACAGAGAGGGCCCAGAGATACCTCTCCGATAATCGGAGTGACAAATCCTAATCTTGAAATACGCCAACCCAACAAGTACCTTTGGAGACACCTGTAGAGCACCTTTATAATCACCCAGTTATGTTGTGACGTTTGGTAGCACACAAAGTGTTCCTCCGGTAAATGGGAGTTGCATAATCTCATAGTCATAGGAACATGTATAAGTCATGAAGAAAGCAATAGCAGAATACTAAACGATCGTGTGCTAAGCTAACGGAATGGGTCATGTCAATCACATCATTCTCCTAATGATGTGACCCCGTTAATCAAATGACAACTCATGTCTATGGTTAGGAAACATAACCATCTTTGATCAACGAGCTAGTCAAGTAGAGGCATACTAGTGACAATCTGTTTGTCTATGTATTCACACATGTATTATGTTTCTGGTTAATACAATTCTAGCATGAATAATAAACATTTATCATGATATAAGGAAATAAATAATAACTTTATTTTTGCCTCTAGGGCATATTTCCTTCAGTCTCCCACTTGCACTAGAGTCAATAATCTAGTTCACATCGCCATGTGATTTAACATCAATAGTTCACATCACCATGTGATTAACACCCATTGTTCACATCGTCATGTGACCAACACCCAAAGGGTTTACTAGAGTCAATAATCTAGTTCACATCGCTATGTGATTAATACCCAAAGAGTACTAAGGTATGATCATGTTTTGCTTGTGAGGGAAGTTTAGTCAACGGGTCTGCCACATTCAGATCCGTATGTATTTTGCAAATTTCTATGTCAACAATGCTCTGCACAGAGCTACTCTAGCTAATTACTCCCACTTTCAATATGTACCGAGATTGAGACTTTGAGTCATCTGGATCAGTGTCAAAACTTGCATCGACATAACCCTTTACGATGAAGCTTTTGTCACCTCCATAATCGAGAAACATATCCTTATTCCACTAAGGATAATTTTGACCAATGTCCAGTGATCTACTCCTAGATCACTATTGTACTCCCTTGCCAAACTCAGGGCAGGGTATAGAATAGGTATGGTACACAGCATGGCATACTTTATAGAACCAATGGCTGAGGCAGAGGGATTCATTCTCTCTCTATCTTCTGCCGTGGTCGGGTTTTGAGTCTTACTCAACTTCACATCTTGTAACACAGGCAAGAACTCCTTCTTTGACTGTTCCATTTTGAACTACTTCAAAATCTTGTCAAGGTATGTACTCATTGAAAAACTCATCAAGCGTCTTGATCTATCTCTATAGATCTTGATGCTCAATATGTAAGTAGCTTCACCGAGGTCTTTCTTTGAAAAAAATCCTTTCAAACATTCCTTTATGCTTTGCAGAATAATTCTACATTATCTCCGATCAACAATACGTCATTCACATATACTTATCAGAAATGTTGTAGTGCTCCCACTCACTTTCTTGTAAATACATGCTTCACCGCAAGTCTGTATAAAACTATATGCTTTGATCAACTTATCAAAGCGTATATTCCAACTGCAAGATGCTTGCACTAGTCCATAGATGGATCACTGGAGCTTGCATATTTTGTTAGTACCTTTTGTTGGAAATATGCCCTAGAGGCAATAATAAAAGCATTATTATTATATTTCCTTGTTCATGATAATTGTCTTTATTCAGGCTATAATTGTGTTATGCGGAAATCGTAATACATGTGTGAATAATAGACACCAACATGTCCCTAGTAAGCCTCTAGTTGACTAGCTCATTGATCAACAGATAGTCATGGTTTCCTGATATGGACATTGGATGTCATTGATAACGAGATCACATCATTAGGAGAATGATGTGATGGACAAGACCCAATCCTAAACATAGCACAAGATCGTATAGTTCGTTTGCTAGAGTTTTCCAATGTCAAGTATCTTTTCCTTAGACCATGAGATCGTGTAACTCCCGGATACCGTAGGAGTGCTTTGGGTGTACCAAACGTCACAACATAACTGGGTGACTATAAAGGTATACTACGGGTATCTCCGTAAGTGTCTGTTGGGTTGACACGGATCAAGACTGGGATTTGTCACTCCGTATGACGGAGAGGTATCACTGGGCCCACTCGGTAATGCATCATCATAATGAGCTCAGAGTGACCAAGTGTCTGGTCACGGGATCATGCATTACAGTACGAGTAAAGTGACTTGCCGGTAACGAGATTGAACGAGGTATTGGGATACCGACGATCAGATCTCGGGCAAGTAACATACCGATTGACAAAGGGAATTGTATACGGGGTTGCTTGAATCCTCGACATCATGGTTCATCCGATGAGATCATCGAGGAGCATGTGGGAGCCAACATGGGTATCCAGATCCTGCTGTTGGTTATTGACCGGAGAGCGATCTCGGTCATGTCTACATGTCTCCCGAACCCGTAGGGTCTACACACTTAAGGATCGGTGACGCTAGGGTTGTAGGGATATGTATATGCAGTTACCCGAATGTTATTCGGAGTCCCAGATGAGATCCCGGACGTCACGAGGAGTTCCGGAATGGTCCGGAGGTAAAGAATTATATATAGGAAGTGCTATTTCGGGCATCGGGACAAGTTTCGGGGTCACCGGTATTGTACCGGGACCACCGGAAGGGTCCCGGGGGTCCACCGGGTGGGGCCACCTGTCCTTGGGGGCCACATGGGCTGTAGGGGGTGCGCCTTGGCCTACATGGGCCAAGGGCACCAGCCCCAAGAGGCCCATGCGCCTAGGGTTTCAAGGGGGGGAGTGTCCCAAAGGGGGAAGGCACCCCTAGGTGCCTTGGGGAGGAGGGATTCCTCCCCTTGGCCGCTCCCCCCTAGGAGATTAGATCTCCTAGGGCCGGCGCCCCCCCTTGGCCCTCCTATATATAGTGGGGAGATGGAAGACTTCTTACCCTTGCCTTTGGTGCCTCCCTCTCCCTCTCCAACACCTCCTCCTCCTCCATAGCGCTTGGCGAAGCCCTGCCGGAGTACTGCAGCTCCATCACCACCATGCCGTCGTGCTGCTGCTGGAGCCATCTCCCTCAACCTCTCCTCCCCCCTTGCTAGATCAAGAAGGAGGAGACGTGGCTGTTCCGTACGTGTGTTGAACGCGGAGGTGCCGTCCGTTCGGTGCTAGGATCTTCGGTGATTCGAATCACGACGAGTACGACTCCCTCATCCCCGTTCTTTGAACGCTTCCGCTCGCGATCTACAACGTACGTAGATGCATCTAATCACTCGTTGCTAGATGAACTCCTAGATGGATCTTGGTGAAACCGTAGGAAATTTTTTGTTTTCTGCAACGTTCCCCAACAGTGGTATCAGAGCTAGGTCTATGCGTAGTTCTTCTTGCGTGAGTAGAACACAATTTGTTGTGGGCGTAGATGTTGTCAACTTTCTTGCCGCTACTAGTCTTATCTTGCTTCAACGGTATTGTGGGATGAAGCGGCCCGGACCAACCTTACACGTACGCTTACGTGAGACCGGTTCCACCGACTAACATGCACTAGTTGCATAAGGTGGCTGGCGGGTGTCTGTCTCTCCTACTTTAGTTGGAGCGGATTCGATGAAATGGGTCCTTATGAAGGGTAAATAGAAGTTGACAAATCACGTTGTGGCTTTCACGTAGGTAAGAAAACGTTCTTGCTAGAACCCTACTTTAGCCACGTAAAACTTGCAACAACAATTAGAGGACGTCTAACTTGTTTTTGCAGCAAGTGCTTTGTGATATGATATGGCCAAAGTTGTGATGAATGATGAATGATCTATATGTAATGTATGAGATGTTCATGCTATTGTAATAGGAATCACGAGTTGCATGTCGATGAGTATGACAACCGGCAGGAGCCATAGGAGTTGTCTTTATTTTTTGTATGACCTGCGTGTCATTGAGAAACGCCATGTAAATTACTTTACTTTATTGCTAAACGCGTTAGCCATAGTAGTAGACGTAATAGTTGGCGAGCAACTTCATGGAGACACAATGATGGAGATCATGATGATGGAGATCATGGTGTCATGCCGGTGACAAGATGATCATGGAGCCCCAAGATGGAGATCAAAGGAGCTATGTGATATTGGCCATATCATGTCACTATTATTATTTGATTGCATGTGATGTTTATCATGTTTTGCATCTTGCTTACTTAAAACAACGGTAGTAAATAAGATGATCCCTCATAATAATTTCAAGAAAGTGTTCCCCCTAACTGTGCACCGTTGCGACAGTTCGTTGTTTCGAAGCACCACGTGATGATCGGGTGTGATAGATTCTAACGTTCACATACAACGGGTGTAAGACAGATTTACACATGCAAACACTTAGGTTGACTTGACGAGCCTAGCATGTGTACAGACATGGCCTCGGAACACAGAAGACCGAAAGGTCGAGCAAGGATCGTATAGAAGATACGATCAACATGAAGATGTTCACCGACGTTGACTAGTCCGTCTCACGTGATGATCGGACACGGCCTAGTTAACTCGGATCATGTTATACTTAGATTACTAGAAGAAGGATGTCTATCTAAGTGGGAGTTCATTGAATAATTTGATTAGATGAACTTAATTATCATGAACTTAGTCTAAAATCTTTACAATATGTCTTGTAGATCAAATGGCCAACGTAGTCCTCAACTTCAACGCGTTCCTAGAGAAAACCAAGCTGAAAGATGGTGGCAGAACCTACACGGACTGGGTCCGGAACCTGAGGATCATCCTCATAGCTGCCAAGAAAGATTATGTCCTACAAGCACCGCTGGGTGACGCACCTGTTCTCCCTGCAGAACAAGACGTTATGAACGCTTGGCAGGCACGTACCGATGACTACTCCCTCGTCCAGTGCGGCATACTTTATAGCTTAGAGCCGGGGCTCCAATAGCGTTTTGAGAGACACGGAGCATATGAGATGTTCGAAGAGCTGAAAATGGTTTTCCAAGCTCATGCCCGGGTCGAGATATATCAAGTCTCCGACAAATTCTTCAGCTGTAAGATGGAGGAAAATAGTTCTGTCAGTGAGCACATACTCACAATGTCTGGGTTACATAATCGCTTGACTCAGCTGGGAGTTAATCTCCCGGATGACGCGGTCATTGACAGAATCCTTCAGTCGCTTCCACCGAGCTACAAGAGCTTTGTGATGAACTTCAATATGCAGGGGGTGGAAAAGACCATTCCTGAAGTATTTGCTATGCTAAAATCAGCAGAGGTAGAAGTCAAGAAGGAACATCAAGTGTTGATGGTCAATAAAACCACTAAGTTCAAGAAAGGCAAGGGTAAGAAAACCTTCAAGAAGGACGGCAAGGGAGTTGCCGTGCCCGGCAAGCAAGCTGCCGGGAAGAAGCCAAAGAATGGACCCAAGCCCGAGACTGAGTGCTTTTATTGCAAGGAAAGTGGTCACTGGAAGCGGAACTGCCCCAAATACTTAGCAGACAAGAAGGCCGGCAAAACAAAAGGTATATGTGATATACATGTAATTGATGTGTACCTCACCAGTACTCGTAGTAGCTCCTGGGTATTTGATACCGGTGCAGTTGCTCACATTTGTAACTCAACGCAGGAGCTGCGGAATAAGCGGAGACTAGCGAAGGATGAGGTGACAATGCGCGTCGGGAATGGTTCCAAGGTCGATGTGATCGCCGTCGGCACGCTGCCTCTTCATTTACCTACGGGATTAGTTTTAAACCTCAATAATTGTTATTTAGTGCCAAGTTTGAGCATGAACATTGTATCAGGGTCTCGTTTAATTCGAGATGGCTACTCATTTAAATCCAAGAATAATGGTTGTTCTATTTATATGAGAGATATGTTTTATGGTCATGCTCCGATGGTGAATGGTTTATTCTTAATGAATCTCGAGCGTAATGCTACACATATTCATAGTGTGAGTACCAAAAGATGTAAGGTTGATAATGATAGTCCCACATACTTGTGGCACTGCCGCCTTGGTCACATAGGTGTCAAACGCATGAAGAAGCTCCATGCTGATGGACTTTTAGAGTCTCTTGATTACGAATCATTTGACACGTGCGAACCGTGCCTCATGTGTAAAATGACCAAGACTGTTCTCAGGAACAATGGAGCGAGCAACCAACTTATTGGAAATCATACATACTGATGTGTGCGTTCCAATGAGTGTTGAGGCTCGCGGTAGCTATCGTTATGTTCTCACCCTCACTGATGACTTGAGTAGATATGGGTATGTCTACTTAATGAAACACAAGTCTGAGACCTTTGAAAAGTTCAAGGAATTTCAGAGTGAGGTTGAGAATCAACGTGACAGGAAAATCAAGTTCCTGCGATCAGATCGTGGAGGAGAATACTTGAGTCACGAGTTTGGCACACATTTAAAAAATGTGGAATAGTTTCACAGCTCACGCCGCCTGGAACACCTCAGCGTAATGGTGTGTCCGAACGTCGTAATCGCACTCTATTAGATATGGTGCGACCTATGATGTCTCTTGCCGATTTACCGTTATCTTTTTGGGGCTATGCTTTAGAGACTGCCGCATTCACTTTAAATAGGGCACCGTCGAAATCCATTGAGACGACACCGTTTGAATTATGGTTTGGGAAGAAACCTAAGCTGTCATTTCTAAAAGTTTGGGGATGCGATGCTTATGTCAAGAAACTTCAACCTGAAAAGCTCGAACCCAAATCGGAAAAATGCGTCTTCATAGGATACCCTAAAGAAACTGTTGGGTTTACCTTCTACCTCAGATCCGAAGGCAAGATCTTTGTTGCCAAGAATGGATCCTTTCTGGAGAAAGAGTTTCTCTCGAAAGAAGTAAGTGGGAGGAAAGTAGAACTTGATGAAGTATTACCTCTTGAACCGGAAATTGGCGCAACTCAAGAAAATGTTTCTGAGGTGCCTGCACCGACAAGAGAGGAAGTTAATGATGATGATCAAGATACTTCTGATCAAGCTCCTACTGAAATTCGAAGGTCCACAAGGACACGTTCCGCACCAGAGTGGTACGGCAACCCTGTCTTGGAAATCATGTTGTTAGACAACGGTGAACCTTCGAACTATGAAGAAGCGATGGCGGACCCGGATTCCGACAAATGGCTAGAAGCCATGAAATCCGAGATAGGATCCATGTATGAAAACGAAGTATGGACTTTGACTGACTTGCCCGTAGAGCGGCGAGCCATAGAAAATAAATGGATCTTTAAGAAGAAGAAGACAGACGCGGATGGTAATGTGACCATCTATAAAGCTCGGCTTGTCGCTAAGGGTTATCGACAAGTTCAAGGAGTTGACTACGATGAAACTTTCTCACCGGTAGCGAAGCTGAAGTCCGTCCGAATCATGTTAGCAATTGCCGCATTCTATGATTATGAGATATGGCAAATGGATGTCAAAACAGCATTCCTTAATGGTTTCCTTAAGGAAGAATTGTATATGATGCAGCCGAAAGGTTTTGTCGATCCTAAGAATGCTGACAAGGTATGCAAGCTCCAACGCTCGATTTATGGGCTGGTGCAAGCATCTCGGAGTTGGAACATTCGCTTTGATGAGATGATCAAAGCGTTTGGGTTTACGCAGACTTATGGAGAAGCCTGTGTTTACAAGAAAGTGAGTGGGAGCTCTGTAGCATTTCTCATATTATATGTAGATGACATACTTTTGATGGGAAATGATATAGAACTCTTGGACAACATTAAGGCCTACTTGAATAAGAGTTTTTCAATGAAGGACCTTGGAGAAGCTGCATATATATTAGGCATCAAGATCTATAGAGATAGATCAAGACGCCTCATAGGTCTTTCACAAAGCACTTACCTTGATAAGATATTGAAGAAACTCAATATGGATCAGTCTAAGAAGGGGTTCTTGCCTGTGTTAAAAGGTGTGAAATTGAGCTCAGCTCAATGTCCGACCACGGCAGAAGATATAGAAGAGATGAGTGTCATCCCCTATGCCTCAGCCATAGGTTCTATTATGTATGCCATGCTGTGTACCAGACCTGATGTAAACCTTGCCGTAAGTTTGGTAGGAAGGTACCAAAGTAATCCCGGCAAGGAACACTGGACAGCGGTCAAGAATATCCTGAAGTACCTGAAAAGGACTAAGGAAATGTTTCTCGTTTATGGAGGTGACGAAGAGCTCGTCGTAAAAGGTTACGTCGACGCTAGCTTCGACACAGATCTGGATGACTCTAAGTCACAAACCGGATACGTGTATATTTTGAATGGTGGGGCAGTAAGCTAGTGCAGTTGCAAGCAGAGCGTCGTGGCGGGATCTACATGTGAAGCGGAGTACATGGCAGCCTCGGAGGCAGCACATGAAGCAATTTGGGTGAAGGAGTTCATCACCGACCTAGGAGTCATACCCAATGCGTCGGGGCCGATCAAGCTCTTCTGTGACAACACTGGAGCTATTGCTCTTGCCAAGGAGCCCAGGTTTCACAAGAAGACAAGGCACATCAAGCGTCGCTTCAACTCCATTCGTGAAAATGTTCAAGATGGAGACATAGATATTTGTAAAGTGCATATGGACCTGAATGTAGCAGATCCGTTGACTAAACCTCTCCCTAGAGCAAAACATGATCAACACCAGAATTCCATGGGTCTTCGATTCATCACAATGTAACTAGATTATTGACTCTAATGCAAGTGGGAGACTGTTGGAAATATGCCCTAGAGGCAATAATAAAAGCATTATTATTATATTTCCTTGTTCATGATAATTGTCTTTATTCAGGCTATAATTGTGTTATCCGGAAATCGTAATACATGTGTGAATAATAGACACCAACATGTCCCTAGTAAGCCTCTAGTTGACTAGCTCGTTGATCAACAGATAGTCATGGTTTCCTGACTATGGACATTGGATGTCATTGATAACGAGATCACATCATTAGGAGAATGATGTGATGGACAAGACCCAATCCTAAACATAGCACAAGATCGTATAGTTCGTTTGCTAGAGTTTTCCAATGTCAAGTATCTTTTCCTTAGACCATGAGATCGTGTAACTCCCGGATACCGTAGGAGTGCTTTGGGTGTACCAAACGTCACAATGTAACTGGGTGACTATAAAGGTATACTACGGGTATCTCCGAAAGTGTCTGTTGGGTTGACACGGATCAAGACTGGGATTTGTCACTCCGTATGATGGAGAGGTATCACTGGGCCCACTTGGTAATGCATCATCATAATGAGCTCAGAGTGACCAAGTGTCTGGTCACGGGATCATGCATTACGATACGAGTAAAGTGACTTGCCTGTAACGAGATTGAACGAGGTATTGGGATACCGACGATCAGATCTCGGGCAAGTAACATACCGATTGACAAAGGGAATTGTATACGGGGTTGCTTGAATCCTCGACATCGTGGTTCATCCAATGAGATAATCGAGGAGCATGTGGGAGCCAACATGGGTATCCAGATCCCGCTGTTGGTTATTGACCGGAGAGCGATCTCGGTCATGTCTACATGTCTCCTGAACCCGTAGGGTCTACACACTTAAGGTTCGGTGACGCTAGGGTTGTAGGGATATGTATATGCAGTTACCCGAATGTTGTTCGGAGTCCCGGATGAGATCCCGGACGTCACGAGGAGTTCCGGATGGTCCGGAGGTAAAGAATTATATATAGGAAGTGCTATTTCGGGCATCGGGACAAGTTTCGGGGTCACCGGTATTGTACCGGGACCACCGGAAGGATCCCGGGGGTCCACCGGGTGGGGCCACCTGTCCCGGGGGGCCACATGGGCTGTAGGGGGTGCGCCTTGGCCTACATGGGCCAAGGGCACCAGCCCTAAGAGGCCCATGCGCCTAGGGTTTCAAGGGGGGAAGGCACCCCTAGGTGCCTTGGGAAGGAGGGATTCCTCCCCTTGGCCGCACCCCCCTAGGAGATTAGATCTCCTAGGGCCGGCACCCCCCCTTGGCCCTCCTATATATAGTGGGGAGATGGAGGACTTCTTACCCTTGCCTTTGGTGCCTCCCTCTCCCTCTCCAACACCTCCTCCTCCTCCATAGCGCTTGGCGAAGCCCTGCCGGAGTACTGCAGCTCCATCACCACCACGCCGTCGTGCTGCTGCTGGAGCCATCTCCCTCAACCTCTCCTCCCCCCTTGCTGGATCAAGAAGGAGGAGACGTGGCTGTTCCATAAGTGTGTTGAACGCGGAGGTGCCGTCCGTTCGGTGCTAGGATCTTCGGTGATTCGAATCACGACGAGTACGACTCCCTCATCCCCGTTCTTTGAACGCTTCCGCTCGCGATCTACAAGGTACGTAGATGCATCTAGTCACTCGTTGCTAGATGAACTCCTAGATGGATCTTGGTGAAACCGTAGGAAAATTTTTGTTTTCTGCAACGTTCCCCAACACCTTTAGGATTGACAAAACCTTCTGGTTGCATCATATACAACTCTTTTTTAATAAATCCATTAAGGAATGCAGTTTTGATTATCCATTTGCCAAATTTCATAAAATGCGGCAATTGCTAACATGATTCGGACAGACTTAAGCATAGATACGAGTGAGAAACTCTCATCGTATTCAACACTTTGAACTTGTCGAAAACCTTTTGGCGTCAATTCTAGCTTTGTAGATAGTAACACTACTATCAGCATCCGTCTTCCTCTTGAAGATCCATTTAATCTCAATGGCTCGCCGATCATTGGGCAAGTTAATCAAAGTCCATACTTTGTTCTCATACATGGATCTCATCTCAGATTTCATGGCCTCAAGCCATTTCGTGGAATCTGGGCTCATCATCGTTTCCTCATAGTTCGTAGGCTCGTCATGGTCAAGTAACATGACCTCCAGAACAGGAATACCGTACCACTCTGGTGTGAATCTCACTCTGTTTTACCTACGAGGTTTTGGTAGTAACTTGATCTGAAGTTACATGATCATCATCATTAGCTTCCTTACTAATTGGTGTAGTAGTCATAGGAATAGATTTTTGTGATGAACTACTTTCCAATAAGGGAGCAGGTAAAGTTACCTCATCAGGTTCTACTTTCCTCCCACTCACTTCTTTCGAGAGAAACTCCTTCTCTAGAAAGGATCCATTCTCAGCAATGAATATCTTGCCTTCGGATCTGTGATAGAAGGTGTACCCAACATTTTCTTTTGGGTATCCTATGAAGACGCACTTCTCCGATTTGGGTTTGAGATTATCAGGTTGAAACTTTTTCACATAAGCATTGCAACCTCAAACTTTAAGAAAGGACAGCTTAGGTTTCTTGCCAAACCATAGTTCGTACGGTGTCGTCTCAACGGATTTTGATGGTGCCCTATTTAACGTGAATGTAGCTGTCTCTAATGCATAACCCCAAACGATAGCGGTAAATCAGTAAGAGATGTCATAGATCGCACCATATCTAATAAAGTACAGTTACGACGTTTAGACACACCATTACACTGTGGTGTTCCAGGTGGCGTGAGTAGTGAAACTATTTCACATTGTTTTAACTGAAGGCCTAACTCAAATATTTTACTTCTGCGATCGTATCATAGAAACTTTTATTTTTGTTACGATGATTCTCCACTTTACTCTGAAATTCTTTGAACTTTTCAAATGTTTCAGACTTGTGTTTCATCAAGTAGATATACTCATATCTGCTCAAATCATCTGTGAAGATCAGAAAATAATGATACCGTCCGCGAGCCTCAATATTCATCAGACCACATACATCACTATGTATGATTTCCAACAAATCTTTTGCTCGCTCCATTGTTCCGGAGAACGGAGTCTTAGTCATCTTGCCCATGAGGCATGGTTCGCAAGCATCAACTGATTCATAATCAAGTGATTTCAAAAGCCCGTCATTATGGATTTTCTTCATGCGCTTTACACCAATATGACCTAAACGACATTGCCACAAATAAGTTGCACTATCATTATTAACTTTGTATCTTTTGGCTTCAATATTATGAAAATGTGTATCACCACGATCGAGATCCAACAAACCATTTTCATTGGGTGTATGACCATAGAAGGTTTTATTCATGTAAACAGAACAACAATTATTCTCTAACTTACATGAATAACCGTATTGCAATAAACATGATCCAATCATATTCATGCTCAACGCAAACACTAAATAAGATTTATTTTAGGTTTAACACTAATCCCAAAAGTATAGGGAGTGTGCGATGATAATCATATCAATCCTGGAACCATTTCCAATACACATCGTCACTTCACCCTTAACTAGTCTCTGTTCATTCTGCAATTCCCGTTTCGAGTTACTGTTCTTAGCAACTGAACTAGTATCAAATACTGAGGGGTTGCTATGAACACTAGTAAAGTACACATCAATAACATGTATATCAAATATACCTATGTTCACTTTGCCATCCTTCTTATCCGCCAATTACTTGGGGTAGTTCCGCTTCCAGTGACCAGTCCCTTTGCAGTAGAAGCACTCAGTTTCAGGCTTAGGTCCAGACTTGGGTTTTTCACCTGAGCAGCAACTTGCTTGCCGTTCTTCTTGAAGTTCCCCTTTCTTCCCTTTGTCCCTTTACTTGAAACTAGTGGTTTTGTTTACCATCAACACTTGATGCTTTTCTTAATTTCTACCTTCATCGATTTCATCATCACGAAGAGCTTGGGAATCATTTCTGTTATCCCTTGCATATTATAGTTCATCACGAAGTTCTACTAACTTGGTGATTGTCGGTGTCAAAACTGGCGGATCTCGGGTAGGGGGTCCTGAACTGTGCGTCTAAGGCGGATGGTAACAGGAGGCAGGGGACACGATGTTTTACCCAGGTTCGGGCCCTCTTGATGGAGGTAAAACCCTACGTCCTGCTTGATTTATTCTTGATAATATGAGTAGTACAAGAGTTGATCTACCACGAGATCGGAGAGGCTAAACCCTAGAAGCTAGCCTATGGTATGATTGTATGTTGTCCTACAGACTAAAACCCTCTGGTTTATATAGACACCAGAAGGGGCTAGGGTTACACAAGGTCGGTTACAAAGGAGGAGATATACATATCCGTATTGCCTAGCTTTCCTTCCACGCCAAGTAGAATCCCATCCGGACACGGGACGAAGTCTTCAATCTTGTATCTTCATAGTCCAACAGTCTGGCCAAAGGATATAGTCCGGCTGTCCGGAGACCCCCTAATCCAGGACTCCCTCAGTAGCCCCTGAACCAGGCTTCAATGACGATGAGTCCGGCGCGCAGTGTTGTCTTCGGCATTGCAAGGTGGGTTCGTCCTCCGAATACACCACAGAAGAGTTTGAGTACAAGGATAGTGTCCGACCCTGCAAAATAAGTTCCACATACCACCATGGAGAGAATAATATTTCCACAAATCTACTCTGCTGACATGTTTTCGCAGCATGACATCACGCCACGGCCCGGTAATTATTTGAACCGTTTTTTCTTTAACCAGCCCCGCACATAACGCGAGGCGGTTTCTTGACACGTCTTGTCAAAGCAGAGATCGTGTTCCCCTTATTACGGGATTCTCATCAATACGGACGTGGGTAACCCAACCACGCCTAGGACTCCTAGATTTTAGGCAAGTCCCAAACGACTGTTGGAAATATGCCCTAGAGGCAATAATAAAATGGTTATTATTATATTTCTTTGTTCATGATAATTGTCTATTGTTCATGCTATAATTGTGTTATTCGGAATCGTAATACATGTGTGAATACATAGACCACAACACGTCCCTAGTGAGCCTCTAGTTGACTAGCTCGTTGATCAAAAGATAGTCATGGTTTCCTGACTATGGACATGATGGGGAACGTTGCAGAAAACAAAAATTTTCCTACTCGTTTCACCAAGATCATCTAGGAGTTCATCTAGCAACGAGTCATCGGATGCATCTACATACCTTTGTAGATGGCGCACGGAAGCGTTCAAAAGAACGGTGATGATGTAGTCGTACTCGACGTGATCCAAATCACCGATGACCAGCGCCGAACGGACGGCACCTCCGCGTTCAACACACGTACGGGACGGGAGATGTCTCCTCCTTCTTGATCCAGCAAGGGGGGAGGAGAGGTTGATGAAGATCCAGCAGCACGACGGCGTGGTGGTGGATGCAGGGCGTCACAGAAGCAGGGCTTCGCCAAGACTACGAGAGAGAGACGTAACAGGGGGAGATGGAGGCGCCAGGGGCTGGTATGAAATCCCTCCTCTCCCCCCACTATATATAGGGGTGCCATGGGGGGGGGCCGGCCCTAGTAGATGAGATCTACCAGGGGGGGCGGCGGCCAAGGGGAGGTTTCCCTCCCCCCAAGGCACCTAGGGGTGCCTTCCACCACATGGACTCTTCCATGGTGGAAACCCTAGGCGCATGGGCCTATAGGGGCTGGCGCCCCAGCCCACTATGGGCTGGGTTCCCTCCTATTTCAGCCCATGGGGCCCCCCAGGACAGGTGGCCCCACCCGGTGGGCCCCCGGGACCCCTCCGGTGGTCCCGGTACAATACCGATAACCCCGAAACTTGTCCCATGGCCGAAACAACATTTCCTATATATAATTCTTTACCTCCGGACCATTCCGAAACTCCTCGTGACGTCCGGGATCTCATCCGGGACTCCGAACAACATTTGGGTTTCTGCATATACATATCTTCATAACCCTAGCGTCACCGAACCTTAAGTGTGTAGACCCTACGGGTTCGGGAGACAAGCAGACATGACCGAGACGACTCTCCGGTCAATAACCAACAGCGGGATCTGGATACCCATGTTGGCTCCCACATGCTCCACGATGATCTCATCGGATGAACCACGATGTCGAGGATTCAATCAACCCCGTATGCAATTCCCTTTGTCAATCGATATGTTACTTGCCCGAGATTCGATCGTCGGTATCCCAATACCTCGTTCAATCTCGTTACCGGCAAGTCACTTTACTCGTACCGTAATGCATGATCCCGTGACCAGACACTTGGTCACTTTGAGCTCAATATGATGATGCATTACTGAGTGGGCCCAGTGATACCTCTCCGTCATACGGAGTGACAAATCCCAGTCTTGATCCATGTCACCCAACAGACACTTTCGGAGATACCCGTAGTCTACCTTTATAGTCACCCAGTTACGTTGTGACGTTTGGTATACCCAAAGCACTCCTACGGTATCCAGGAGTTACACGATCTCATGGTCTAAGGAAAAGATACTTTGACATTGGAAAACTCTAGCAAACAAACTATACGATCTTGTGCTATGTTTAGGATTGGGTCTTGTCCATCACATCATTCTCCTAATGATGTGATCTCGTTATCAATGACATCCAATGTCCATAGTCAGGAAACCATGACTATCTGTTGATCAACGAGCTAGTCAACTAGAGGCTTACTAGGGACATGTTGGTGTCTGTTATTCACACATGTATTACGATTTCCGGATAACACAATTATAGCATGAATAAAGACAATTATCATGAACAAGGAAATATAATAATAATGCTTTTATTATTGCCTCTAGGGCATATTTCCAACAGACATTGGATGTCATTGATAACGGGATCACATCATTAGGAGAATGATGTGATGGACAAGACCCAATCCTAAGCATAGCTCAAAGATCGTGTAGTTCGTTTGCTGTAGCTTTTCTGAATGTCAAGTATCATTTCCTTAGACCATGAGATTGTGCAACTCCCGGACACCGTAGGAGTGCCTTGGGTGTGCCAAACGTCACAACATAACTGGGTGACTATAAAGGTACATTACAGGTATCTCCGAAAGTGTCTGTTGGGTTGGCACGAATTGAGACTGGGATTTGTCACTCCGTATGACGGAGAGGTATCTCTGGGCCCACTCGGTAATGCATCATCATAACGAGCTCAATGTGATCAAGTGGTTGATCATGGAATCATGCATTACGGTACGAGTAAAGTGACTTGCCGGTAACGAGACTGAACAAGGTATTGGGATACCGACGATCGAGTCTCGGGCAAGTAATGTACCGATTGACAAAGGGAGTTGTATACGGTTTGATTGAATCCTCGACATCGTGGTTCATCCGATGACATCATCGTAGAGCTTGTGGGAGCCAACATGGGTATCTAGGTCCCGCTGTTGGTTATTGACCGGAGAGTCGTCTCGGTCATGTCTGCATGTCTCCCGAACCCGTAGGGTCTACACACTTAAGGTTCGGTGACGCTAGGGTTGTTAGGAAGACTTGTATGTGATTACCGAATGTTGTTCGGAGTCTCGGATGAGACCCCGGACGTCACGAGGAGTTCCGGAATGGTCCGGAGGTAAAGATTTATATATGGGAAGTTGACATACGATCGCCGGAAAGGTTCGGAGGCATATCGGTATTGTACCGGGGCCACCGGAGGGGTTCCGGGGGTCCACCTGGAGGGGCCACCTCTTCCGGAGGGCCTTATGGGCTGTATGGAGAAGGGAACCAGCCCAAGTGGGCTGGGGCGCCACACCCCCCTAGGGCCCATGCGCCTAGGGTTGGGGGGGAACCCTAAGGGGGGCGCCCCCTTACTTGGGGGGCAAGTCCCCCTCCCCTTGGCCGTCGCCCCCCTCTAGATCTCATCTAGAGGGGGCCGGCCCCCTTCCCCTTCCCCTATAAATAGAGGGGTGAGGGGAGGGCTGCACACAACATCCAAGGCGCAGCCCCTCCCCTCCCCTACACCTCTCCTCCTCCATAAGAGCTTGGCGAAGCCCTGCCGGAGTACTGCAGCTTCACCACCACCACGCCGTCATGCTGCTATTGGAGCCCTCTTCCTCAACCTCTCCCTCCTCCTTGCTGGATCAAGGCACGAGAGACGTCCTTGCTCCATACGTGTGTTGAACGCGGAGGTGCCGTCCGTTCGGCACTAGGATCTTCGGTGATTTGGATCACGACGAGTACGACTCCATCAACCCCGTTCTCTCGAACGCTTCCGCTCATGATCTACAAGGGTATGTAGATGCACTCCTCTCTCCCTCGTTGCTAGATGACTCCATAGATTGATCTTGGTGATGCGTAGAAAATTTTAAAATTCTGCTACGTTCCCCAACAGTGGCATCATGAGCTAGGTGTATGCGTAGTTACTATGCACGAGTAGAACACAAAGTAGTTGTGGGCGTGGATATTGTCAATTATCTTGCTGTTACTAGTCTTATCTTGATTCGGCGGAATCGTGGGATGAAGCGGCCCGGACCAACCTTACACGTACGCTTACGTGAGACCGGTTCCATCGACTGACATGCACTAGTTGCATAACATGGCTGGCGGGTGTCTGTCTTACCCACTTTAGTCGGATCGGATTCGATGAACAGGGTCCTTATGAAGGGTAAATAGAAATTGGTAATTCACGTTGTGGTTTTGGCATAGGTAAGAAACGTTCTTGCTAGAATCCTATAGTAGCCACGTAAAAACTTGCAACAACAATTAGAGGACGTCTAACTTGTTTTTGCAGCAAGTGTTTTGTGATGTGATATGGCCAAAGGATGTGATGAATGATATATGTGATGTATGAGATGATCATGTTCTTGTAATAGGAATCACGACTTGCATGTCGATGAGTATGACAACCGACAGGAGCCATAGGAGTTGTCTTTATTTATTTATGACCTGCATGTCAACATAAACGTCATGTAATTACTTTACTTTATTGCGAAAGTGTTAGCCATAGTAGTAGAAGTAATAGATGACGAGACAACTTCAAGAAGACACGATGATGGAGATCATGATGATGGAGATCATGGTGTCATGCCGGTGACAACGATGATCATGGAGCCCCGAAGATGGAGATCAAAAGGTGCAAATGATATTGGCCATATCATGTCACTGTTTGATTGCATGTGATGTTTATCATGTTCTACATCTTATTTGCTTAGAACGACGGTAGCTTAAATAAGATGATCCCTCGTAATAATTTCAAGAAAGTGTTCCCCCTAACTGTGCACCATTGCAAAGGTTCTTTGTTTCGAAGCACCACGTGATGATCGGGTGTGATAGATTCTAACGTTCGAATACAACGGGTGTAAGCCAGATTTACACAAGCAATACACTTAGGTTGACTTGACGATCCTAGCATGTACAGACATGGCCTCGGAACACAGAAGACCGAAAGGTCGAGCATGAGTCGTATAGAAGATACAGTCAACATCAAGATGTTCACCGATGTTGACTAGTCCGTCCCACGTGATGATCGGACACGGCCTATTTAACTCGGATCATGTTATACTTAGATGACTGGAGGGATGTCTATCTGAGTGGGAGTTCATTGAATAATTTGATTATATGAACTTAATTATCATGAACTTAGTCTAAATCTTTACAATATGTCTTCTAGATCTAATGGACCACGTTGTCCTCAACTTCAACACGTTCCTAGAGAAAACCAAGCTGAAAGACGATGGCAGCAACTATACGGACTGGGTCTGGAACCTGAGGATCATCCTCATTGCTGGCAAGAAAGATTATGTCCTAGAAGCACCGCTAGGTGACGCACCCGTCCCATAGAACCAAGACGTTATGAACGCTTGGCAGACACGTGCTGATGATTACTCCCTCGTTCAGTGCGGCATGCTTTAGAGCTTAGAACCGGGGCTCCAAAAGCGTTTTGAGAGACATGGAGCATATGAGATGTTCAGCTGAAAATGGTTTTTCAAGCTCATGCCCGGGTCGAGAGATATGAAGTCTCCGACAAGTTCTTCAGCTCTAAGATGGAGGAAAATAGTTCTGTCAGTGAGCACATACTCAAAATGTCTGGGTTGCATAACCGCTTGACTCAGCTGGGAGTTAATCTCCCGGATAACGCGGTCATTGACAGAATCCTTCAGTCGCTTCCACCGAGCTACAAGAGCTTTGTGATGAACTTCAATATGCAGGGGATGGAAAAGGCCATTCCTGAGGTATATTCAATGCTGAAATCAGCAGAGGTAGAAGTCAAAATGGAACATCAAGTGTTGATGGTGAATAAAACCACTAAGTTCAAGAAAGGCAAGGGTAAGAAGAACTTCAAGAAGGACGGCAAGGGAGTTGCCGCGCCCGGTAAGCAAGCTGCCGGGAAGAAGCCAAAGAATGGACCCAAGCCCGAGACTGAGTGTTTTTATTGCAAGGGAAGTGGTCAGTGGAAGCGGAACTGCCCCAAATACTTAACGGACAAGAAGGCCGGCAACACTAAAGGTATATGTGATATACATGTAATTGATGTGTACCTTACCAGTACTCGTAGTAGCTCCTGGGTATTTGATACCAGTGCGGTTGCTCACATTTGTAACTCGAAGCAGGAGCTGCGGAATAAGCGGAGACTAGCGAAGGACGAGGTGACGATGCGCGTCGGGAATGGTTCCAAGGTCGATGTGATCGCCGTCGGCACGCTACCTCTACATTTACCTACGGGATTAGTTTTAAACCTCAATAATTGTTATTTAGTGCCAAGTTTGAGCATGAACATTGTATCAGGATCTCGTTTAATTCGAGATGGATACTCATTTAAATCCGAGAATAATTGTTGTTCTATTTATATGAGAGATATGTTTTATGGTCATGCTCCGATGGTGAATGGTTTATTCTTAATGAATCTTGAGCGTAATGCTACACATATTCATAGTGTGAATACCAAAAGATGTAAGGTTGATAATGATAGTCCCACATACTTGTGGCAGTGCCATCTTGGTCACATGGGTGTCAAACGCATGAAGAAGCTCCATGCAGATGGACTTTTAGAGTCTCTTGATTACGAATCATTTAACACGTGCAAACCATGCCTCATAGGTAAAATGACCAAGACTCTGTTCTCAGGAACAATGGAGCGAGCAACCAACTTATTGGAAATCATACATACTGATGTGTGCGGTCCAATGACTATTGAGGCTCGCGGTGGCTATCATTATGTTCTCACCCTCACTGATGACTTGAGTAGATATGGGTATGTCTACTTAATGAAACACAAGTATGAGACCTTTGAAAAGTTCAAGGAATTTCAGAGTGAGGTTGAGAATCAACGTGACAGGAAAATCAATTTCTTGCGATCAGATCGCGGGGAGAATACCTGAGTCACGAATTTGGCACACACTTAAGAAAATGTGGAATAGTTTCACAACTCACGCCGCCTGGAACACCTCAGCGTAATGGTGTGTCTGAACGTCGTAATCGCACTCTATTAGATATGGTGCGATCTATGATGTCTCTTACCGATTTACCGATGTCGTTTTGGGGCTATGCTTTAGAGACTGCCGCATTCACTTTAAATAGGGCTCCGTAAAAATCCATTGAGACAACACCATATGAATTATGGTTTGGGAAGAAACCTAAGTTGTTGTTTCTAAAAGTTTGGGGATGCAATGCTTATGTCAAGAAACTTCAACCTAAAAAGCTCGAACCCAAATCAGAAAAATGCGTCTTCATAGGATACCCTAAAGAAACTGTTGGGTATACCTTCTACCTCAGATCCGAAGGCAAGATCTTTGTTGCCAAGAATGGGTCCTTTCTAGAGAAAGAGTTTCTCTCAAAAGAAATAAGTGGGAGGAAAGTAGAACTTGATGAAGTATTGCCTCTTGAACCGGTAAGTGGCGCAGCTCAAGAAAATGTTCCTGAAGTGCCTGCACCGACTAGAGAGGAAGTTAATGATGATGATCATGAACTTCATATCAAGTTGCTACTGAACTTCGTAGGTCCACGAGAACACGTTCCGCACCAGAGTGGTACGGCAACCCTGTCTTGGAAATAATGTTGTTAGACAACGGTGAACCTTCGAACTATGAAGAAGCGATGGCGGGCCCGGATTCCGACAAATGGCTGGAAGCCATGAAATCTGAGATAGGATCCATGTATGAAAATGAAGTATGGACTTTGACTGACTTGCCCGATGATCGGCGAGCCATAGAAAATAAATGGATCTTTAAGAAGAAGACAGACGCGGATGGTAATGTGACCATCTATAAAGCTCGGCTTGTCGCTAAGGGTTATCGACAAGTTCAAGGGGTTGACTACAATGAGACTTTCTCACCCGTAGCGAAGCTGAAGTCCGTCCGAATCATGTTAGCAATTGCCGCATTCTATGATTATGAGATATGGCAAATGGACGTCAAAACGACATTCCTTAATGGTTTCCTTAAGGAAGAATTGTATATGACGCAGCCGGAATGTTTTGTCGATCCTGAGAATGCTGACAAGGTATGCAAGCTCCAACGCTCGATTTATGGGCTGGTGCAAGCATCTCGGAGTTGGAACATTCGTTTTGATGAGATGATCAAAGTGTTTGGGTTTATGCAGACTTATGGAGAAGCCTGCATTTACAAGAAAGTGAGTGGGAGCTCTGTAGCATTTCTCATATTGTATGTGGATGACATACTATTGATGGGAAATAATATAGAATTCTTGGAAAGCATAAAGGCCTACTTGAACAAGTGTTTTTCAATGAAGGACCTTGGAGAAGCTTCTTATATATTAGGCATCAAGATCTATAGAGATAGATCGAGACGCCTCATCGGTCTTTCACAGAGTACGTACCTTGACAAGATATTGAAGAAGTTCAAAATGGATCATTCAAAGAAGGGGTTCTTGCCTGTATTGCAAGGTACGAGATTGAGCACGGCTCAATGCCCGTCCACGGCAGAAGATAGAGAAAAGATGAGTGTCGTCCCCTATGCCTCGGCCATAGGGTCTATCATGTATGCTATGCTGTGTACCAAACCTGATGTAAACCTTGCCGTAAGTTTTGTAGGAAGGTACCAAAGTAATCCCGGCATGGAACAGTGGACATCGGTCAAGAATATCCTGAAGTACCTGAAAAGGACCAAGGAAATGTTTCTCGTTTATGGAGGTGACAAAGAGCTCGTCGTAAAGGGTTACGTCGATGCTAGCTTCGACACAGATCTAGATGACTCTAAGTCACAAACCGGATACGTGTATATTTTGAATGGTGGGGCAGTAAGCTGGTGCAGTTGCAAGCAAAGCATTGTGGCGGGATCTACATGTGAAGCAGAGTACATGGCAGCCTCGGAGGCAGCACAAGAAGCAGTCTGGGTGAAGGAGTTCATTACCGACCTAGGAGTCATACCCAATGCATCGGGCCCGATGACTCTCTTCTGTGACAACACTGGAGCTATTGCCCTTGCCAAGGAGCCCAGGTTTCACAGGAAGACCAGGCATATCAAGCGTCGCTTCAACTCCATTCGTGAAAGTGTTCAAAATGGAGACATAGAGATTTGTAAAGTACATACGGACCTGAATGTAGCAGATCCGTTGACTAAACCTCTCCCTAGAGCAAAACATGATCAACACCAGAACTGCATGGGTGTTCGATTCATCACAATGTAACTAGAATATTGACTCTAGTGCAAGTGGGAGACTGTTGGAAATATGCCCTAGAGGTAATAAGAAAATGGTTATTATTATATTTCTTTGTTCATGATAATTGTCTATTGTTCATGCTATAATTGTGTTATCCGGAAATCGTAATACATGTGTGAATACATAGACCACAACACGTCCCTAGTGAGCCTCTAGTTGACTAGCTCGTTGATCAAAAGATAGTCATGGTTTCCTGACTATGGACATTGGATGTCATTGATAACGGGATCACATCATTAGGAGAATGATGTGATGGACAAGACCCAATCCTAAGCATAGCTCAAAGATCGTGTAGTTCGTTTGCTGTAGCTTTTCTGAATGTCAAGTATCATTTCCTTAGACCATGAGATTGTGCAACTCCCGGACACCGTAGGAGTGCCTTGGGTGTGCCAAACGTCACAACATAACTGGGTGACTATAAAGGTACATTACAGGTATCTCCGAAAGTGTCTGTTGGGTTGGCACGAATCGAGACTGGGATTTGTCACTCCGTATGACGGAGAGGTATCTCTGGGCCCACTCCGGTAATGCATCATCATAATGAGCTCAATGTGATAAAGTGGTTGATCACGGGATCATGCATTACGGTACGAGTAAAGTGACTTGCCGGTAACGAGACTGAACAAGGTATTGGGATACCGACGATCGAGTCTCGGGCAAGTAATGTACCGATTGACAAAGGGAGTTGTATACGGTTTGATTGAATCCTCGACATCGTGGTTCATCCGATGACATCATCGTAGAGCTTGTGGGAGCCAACATGGGTATCTAGGTCCCGCTGTTGGTTATTGACCGGAGAGTCGTCTCGGTCATGTCTGCATGTCTCCCGAACCCGTAGGGTCTACACACTTAAGGTTCGGTGACGCTAGGGCTGTTAGGAAGACTTGTATGTGATTACCGAATGTTGTTCGGAGTCTCGGATGAGACCCCGGACGTCACGAGGAGTTCCGGAATGGTCCGGAGGTAAAGATTTATATATGGGAAGTTGACATACGATCGCCGGAAAGGTTCGGAGGCATATCGGTATTGTACCGGGGCCACCGGAGGGGTTCCGGGGGTCCACCGGGAGGGGCCACCTCTTCCGGAGGGCCTTATGGGCTGTATGGAGAAGGGAACCAGCCCAAGTGGGCTGGGGCGCCACACCCCCCTAGGGCCCATGCGCCTAGGGTTGGGGGGGAACCCTAAGGGGGGCGCCCCCTTACTTGGGGGGCAAGTCCCCCTCCCCTTGGCCGTCGCCCCCCTCTAGATCTCATCTAGAGGGGGCCGGCCCCCTTCCCCTTCCCCTATAAATAGAGGGGTGAGGGGAGGGCTGCACACAACATCCAAGGCGCAGCCCCTCCCCTCCCCTACACCTCTCCTCCTCCATAAGAGCTTGGCGAAGCCCTGCCGGAGTACTGCAGCTTCACCACCACCACGCCGTCGTGCTGCTATTGGAGCCCTCTTCCTCAACCTCTCCCTCCTCCTTGCTGGATCAAGGCACGAGAGACGTCCTTGCTCCATACGTGTGTTGAACGCGGAGGTGCCGTCCGTTCGGCACTAGGATCTTCGGTGATTTGGATCACGACGAGTACGACTCCATCAACCCCGTTCTCTCGAACGCTTCCGCTCGTGATCTACAAGGGTATGTAGATGCACTCCTCTCTCCCTCGTTGCTAGATGACTCCATATATTGATCTTGGTGATGTGTAGAAAATTTAAAAATTCTGCTACGTTCCCCAACAACGACCACGAGGAGGACGCTTGATATTGACCCTCTTTATAAAGGGACAAGGCTGTTACTTTTTTCCCTCCCGTGCTCAATCGAATCCCTCCCCCGCCTCGAGTTCTAACACCCAAAGCCAAGGTCATGTGCTCCCGACCTTCAATCATGTCCGGATCCAGCCTTCAAGGCCTGTGGATGTCTTCCGCCGTCACGGAGGAGGACATCAAGAAGTTGAGGGAGGCCAGATATCTGACCGCCAAAATTTCGCATTGGCTGCCCGCCCGAGGGCAGGTCGTCCCTACCCCCGAACCCAACGAGAGCGTTGTGTTCGTCTCCCACTTCCTCCGAGGACTAGGCCTCGCTCTGGATGCCTTCGTCAGGGGTCTTATGTTCTATTACGGGCTGGATTATCACGATCTGGCCCCGGACTCCCTTCTTCACATCTTGTCATTTATTGTCGTCTGTGAGGCCTTCCTCCCCATTACCCCTCACTCCGGCTTGTGGCTCAAGACCTTCAATGTGAAGCCGAAGATGGTCGAGGGACAGTACGCGGCGTGTGGAGGTTCTTTAATAAGAAAAATTGCTGATGCTCCATGGCCAAAGGGTTCCTTTCTAGAGGTGTCCGGATTGTGGCAACGGGAGTGGTTTTACGTCACAGCTCCTCGAAGTGCCAAGTGGGTAGCTGCCCCACCTTTCGCTCGGGCCCTCCACCACAACTGATGTCATGGATTAGCAGGGGACTGAGCTGGGGTCCAGCCAAGGACGTGCCAATACTGCAGAGCCGTATCCGAGATCTCTTCGAGGGAGATTTTAGTCTGGTTATGGTAATGCAAGTCATGCTGGTTCGTCGAGTCCAGCCTTGCAAACGCCGGCCCCTCCATATGTGGGAATTCAACCCATAAGGACCACGCACTATTCAGAATTTCCTCGGCATGACGCACGAGGAAATGTACAGATCGTTCTTCGGACCCCAAATTGAGTGGCCGGACACTACCGAGGACGTGGGCCTGAGCAGCAACCGCACCGCTGCCCAAGTAAGTAATCCCATGGCCGAACACACCGTTCTTTTATTTATCATGACACAATTATGAAGAATCGCTCTTTGACCAGGACTGGATAACAAAGGCGAAGATGATCCGGTGTTCGGCCCCCCTTCCTGAAGGCTTGGACAATCCAGTGCTGGAAAAGATGCTCAAGCCAGCACCTTGTCCGGTGCCCTCAAAGGAAGATGAAGGGGGGGATAAAGAGGGAGAAAGCGGGCCTCCATCGCTAACTATTCCAACCGAGGGAATGAGCGCCTCCGCGAAGGAGGATAACAGAGGGGAAGAATCTGACATTCTCTCTCCCCGGGGAAGGAAGAGGACTACCTCCGAAGATCCGGAAATCAAGGTTTCCAAACGGGAGAAGAAATCTCCGCCAGAGGGTCCTGCCTCGAAGGGTGTTCTTGCCGCACAATGTCCGCGCAGGGATCAGCCCTCTAACAAGCTGTAAGTAATCAAAAGGTATTTAATAGTGAAGATATCCTACCTTACTTCTGAGGAAAATAACCGAAGTATTTATCTTGCAGTACGGATCTTAGCCCTTCTCAGCTGAGCTCGTCTTCGGGGGATCTTCTTCCGGAGATGATGGAGAGCGAAACGCCTCCCCCTGCCACACCGCCTTACGAAGCGGGTGACCCTGAGGTGTCATCGCAGAGGGCTTCTCTTGATCCGGCAAGGCAAGAAGCTAATCCTATAGCCATCCGAAGTCCTCAGTATTCGGCTCTCGAAGAGAGCAATCAAAAGAGTCCGGCACCGGCTGGTGCACGATCGGATGTACGGAGGGATCTGCTGGAGAAGGCGGCTATCTCAGAAGAGCACCGCGCATTGATGGGTACGGTGATTGAAAGGATTTCGTCCGCCGAAAGCGGGCTGCATGAAGCCTTTATGAGTCTACTGACGGGTTTTGAGGTACATGAAATGATGTATATTTTTGAAAGTACCGCACATTTTTAGATGTGCCCTGTGTAGATAGTAGCCCCTGAGACTCTGGTTGTCGTCGAAAACGGCGGCAAACAGAGGATCATAGTCCCAGGTAATAACCAGACTGCCTTTATGTGCAGGTGATGGAGGCTCCGGTGGCTAGCCGGACTGATGGGTATGCCGAACTAAAGCGGCAGCTGGATGCGGCAGATGCCGACATCGTGCTTGTCAACGAGCGGCTTGACGAGGCACAGGGTGAGTGGCCTTTCTGGTGATCGTCACATAATAAGAGCAGCATGATGCCACTATCTTTAATATGTTGTGACTGCAGATGGAGCGGCCACCATGGAGACCCTTTAGGCGGAGCTTGCCCGAGGCAAGGAGCAAGCAAGGAGTAGCAATGTGGCTGCTTTGCAAGCGACCGAAGAGTTAAGGGCCGAACAGGCCGCACATTGCGAGAGCAAAAAGAAAATGGCCAAGATGGCTGTAAAGTTAAAAGATACTGCCGACCGTTGCCAGCTTTTTGAAGAAGAAAACCTGGGGAAGGCGACGGACCTGGAAAAGGCCACGATGGCGACCAAAGACACCCGCTCTGCGATGAGAGAGAAAAAGGAGGAGCTGCGTCAGGACGGGGATATCGCGGCTGGGAAACCCTTTATGCTGCAGAGGAAGTTTGGAGATCCTCGGTATGCCCCTCTGGACCGGCTGTGGAGTTCGGCGGAAGCATATCTGGACTTGGCGGCGAGTGCTGTCGATGCGGCCGAATACTTCCGAGATCAAACAGATCGTGAAGTGGACAAGCTATTCTGGTCCCAATTTAACGTTCCAGAGCGTCCGCTTCAATTGACTGATCGGCTTGCCGAATGGGCGGAGCTGAATAGATTGTTCGGACTCGCCATGAGGTCTGTTGTGGATCATCTGTGGCCGGAAAGGCCAAAGCCGAACAACTATTTTAGTTAGGTGCAACAGTTCCCTGGTGCGGTGCCGCGCATTAATGCAATGAAGAGGTTGGCGTGCATAGAAGGCTCGCGGATGGCCCTTGCCCGTGTCAAAACATACTGGGCGGAGATGGATGCCACCACTGTTGCGGCGCATGGTTCGACCATAGGCCGAGTGGCTGCCAAGCACTATTTTGAAGAAGTTCTTGAAGGCACTCGTTCGATAGAGGCCCAGTGCTCGAAGAATATTATGTTTGAGTGACATGTATTCCCATTTTAAAAACAATGTTTTATTAAGTTTATCAAGGCTATATTTATACTTTTGCCCGAAAGTATTATGATGCCTCCTGTGCGGCCGTTTATGTATATATGTATATAACCTGAAAGATTGCAGTCGTCGGCTTCAGCCCCCATGCATGCAATGCGGGGGTGTTCGCAGAAGACACATGTTCACACTTGATCCAACGGCTTGGTCCATTAAGGAGGTGATAGCGCAGCGAACTAGGCAACCAGACTATAATGTTTTAACACTTTCACTTAGCCAGAGGAGTTTGACAGTGGGGCTACTATATAGCCCCTGGTGGCTCCGCACTCATCCGAATTCGGGGTGCGTACGTGCCTGGCCGGGAAACGGCCGTTTGTTAAGGTGGAGGAATCTCGAAGATTCCGATAGGTCATCGAGTGGTTGACCAGTCTCACGCTATATCATGACAGTCAGTTTTCGGCTTTCTCTACTGAGGTGCTCGTCCGGATGAACCAGGGTAGAATCGCAGTAGTTCTCCTGGTGCCGCCTTAGCCGATAGAGCGGAACGTAAGGCAGCAAAACACAGGAGCCGGGAAAACCCAACATTTGACCAAAGACATGATTCGGAGCTGATGCATATAAGGCCAAACTCGCGATGCCGAACACTCCCTAAGGTATTCGGTCTTTATGGTGTAAACCAGGCCTAAACAGTGCCCTTTGTAATAAGCCCCTGGTGTCCAGGTACGTGCAATATTCTGACGTGGCCACATGCCAATACGTTAGCATCCTTCTCAGTTGTACTGAGAATCCAAGGGATGTGTATCAACAAGAGACAGTAAAAAAGGTTTACGCAGGGTCTTCATCTAAAAAGAATCCTTGGAACGGGTCCCTACTGCATGTCTGCGCCTGTGTCTCCGTTGTGCCGTATTCTGGACGGGTGTAGCACGATGGTCATCTGAAAAAGAGAGGAACTTAATTGAAAAGTTGCCGTGCAAAAGGTAAGTTATACTAAATAAACAATATGAGTAAAGTTGAGCCTGATTGTCACTTGTGCGCGCGCGTTGAGCCGCTTGTATTGTAATAGGGGTATAGCCATCAAACCTGTATCAATTACATATAGCAGTACCGGACTCGTCCAACCGTGTCCGTGGTCTTAACGATCTGTCAGATGCTTTAGTTGGCGAGGCCGTTTAGTGTGCGGCTGCCAAGGCAGCCGCACGGTCTTCCGCGCGCAAGGAGCACTCAATATTTCCATTTACTGTAATGATGCCACGTGGACCGGGCATCTTAAGCATGAGGGAAGCGTAATGCGGTAGCGAAAGCTTCGCGTCCGAGTAGTGCTTGATAGCCACTTTGGAACGGAGTGATGTGGAACGTTAAATGTTCGCTACGGAAGATATCGGGAAAGCCGGATATAACCTCTAGTAGTGGGGAGCCCGTGCAATGGGCTTCTGGGCCTGGCGTTACTCCTTTAAAGGTAGTATTGCTATGGCTAATTTTTGCTGGGTTTACCACCATGTTGCGGACTGTGTCCTGATATATCAGGTTTAAACTGCTGCCGCCGTCCATCAGGACTCGTGTAAAGTGGTATCCGTCAATTATTGGGTCTAATACCAAGGCAGCCCATCCTGCCCGCCGGATACTTGCCGAGTAATCCGGATGGTCAAAAGTGATCAGTTGGGACGACCAGTGGCAGAACTCTGCGGTGATAGGCCATGGGGCATGTGGCTCTAGGCGTGCCACTTTGTTTCTTCCCTTTATCACGTGTAACATGTTGACTGTTTTGACTTCTGGTGGGAATTTCTTCTGTTCCCCAGTGCTTTGCTTGCGAGGCTCGTCCTCGTCTTTGCTTGGTGTATCCTGCCCCTTATGTTCGGCGTTGAGCTTGCCGGACTGCTTGAAGACCCAACATTCTCTATGGGTATGATTTGCAGGTTTATCGGGGGTGCTATGGATCTGACATATTTGGTCCAGACTCTTGTTTAGGCTGGACAGTTCGTCTCTGTTGCCTTTGGGGGGCAGCTTTTGCTGACCTGGCCGAGAGCTTTTGAATCCGGCGTTTACAGCTGTGCTCTTCGGGCTGTCTTCTTTATTCCGGCGCTTGTTTTTGCTGCGTCGTGATTTCCCGTTTCCGTCCCTGACTTCGGATGTACTTGGGTCACTGGTGCTGCATTGGGCTAACCAGCTGTCCTCGCCCGCGCAAAAGCGGGTCATGAGGCTGGTTAATGCTGCCATTGTTCTCGGCTTTTCTTGGCCAAGGTGTCTGGCAAGCCATTCGTCTTGAACGCTGTGCTTGAAAGCTGCTAAGGCTTCGACGTCCGGGCAGTCGACTATTTGGTTCTTTTTAGTGAGGAACCTGTTCCAAAGCTTTCGGGCTAACTCTCTAGGCTGTTGAGTTATATGACTTAAATCATCTGATCCGGTGGTCAGACATAGGTCCCTTGAAAATTTGCCCGAAAGGCATCTTCGAGCTCTTCCCAGCTTCCGATGGAGTTTTCGGGGAGGCTTTTAAGCCAGTGCCGAGCTGGCCCTTTGAGCTTGAGGGGTAAGTACTTGATGGTGTGGAGATTGTCTCCTCGAGCCATATGGATATGGAGGATGTAGTCCTCAATCCAGACCCCAGGTTCTATCGTTCCATCGTACGCCTCTATTTACGGGTTTGAATCCCTCTGGAAATTCATGGTCCAGCACCTCATCGATGAAACATAGGGGGTGTGCGGTACCCCTGTATTTAGGTGTACCATAGTATTGGGATGTTTGTTGTGTTGTATTGCATGCTGTCGCGTGCTTGCGTGGCCCGTAGATGGATCTGGTTGTGTCGTACTTTTGATGCGAGTCCTCATGTGGATCGCGTACCGGCTTATGTGCGGCGTCGTTTGCCGTTCTATGTTGGCCACGAGGTCGTCTATCCGACTGGATGGCCGTTTTGTTTTTTGATTGTGGGGGATCTAAGGCCTCCTCATCGAATTCAGGTAGCAGCTTTCGCTTCGGGTAGCTCTTGGTGTGGCGATTACTGCCGTACTTCGCTGCAGTGTTGAGTACTTCACTCCATCTGATTCTGAGTGTGTCTTGTGCAGCCCTGAGCCTTTGGTTCTGCTTTTTCAGACTCCTCGCAGTGGCAACCAGCCCTTGATGGGCATTCTGTTGCTCTGGGTGCCTGTCCGGTGTGATGTCGTCCGGACTGTTATCTTCGACGGGGTCGGGTTGTTCGGTTTGATTCTCCGTGTTGCCCTGGTCGGGCGATGGTTCACCCTGCTCTATCGCTGGGTCTATATGACCGCTGTTTCTGCCGAGGCAGGATTTGGAGCGGCGCTTACGCCGCCGCTTTGACTGCTTCTCGAGGGAACAACCCTTCGCTGCGTCCTTCCGTTCCTTGTCGTCGTTTTCTTTGGGTGTGTCCACCATGTATACATCATATGATGAAGTGGACGTCCAGTGCCCTGTGGGCAGTGGTTCCTGTTCGTCTCCTGCATCGTCGTCCATACCATCGATGTCTTCGGAGTCGAAGTTGAGCATGTCGATCAAATCATTGACAGTGGCTACTAAGTGGGTGGTGGGTGGGCGGCGAATTTCTTCATCATCCACATCCCAATCCTACCGAACATAGTTCGGCCCGGACTCTCTTGACAGGGAGAGGGACCTTAATGAGTTTAGTATGTCGCCGAAGGGCGAGTGCTGAAAAATATCCGCGGAGGTAAACTCCATGATCGGCTCCCATTCGAATTTGATAGGCACGGGCGCAGGCGGTTCGGAGTCCGTGGCTGGGGAAGAATCCGGTGGTTCGGCGTCACGACTCCCGTGAAGGGTAAGGTCGATATTCGGATCGATCACCGATGAGAGTGTGGCCTCCGTGGCGGGGTCTATCCACCAGTCCATGGATGGCGCAATTGGCTCCAAATTGAGGGTCGGAGTGGTTGCTTGAACACTGTCCGGTGGTAGAGCTAAATCATGCTCATTGTGACCGTGCGGCGCACTAGGCAGGGGCTCGAATCCGTCGAAGATCAAGTCTCCGCGGATATCGGCCGTGTAGTTTAAGCTTCCAAACCTAACCTGGTGGCCAGGAGCGTAACTCTAGATCTGCTCCAGATGGCCAAGTGAGTTGGCCCGCAGTGCGAAGCCGCCGAACACAAAGATCTGCCCGGGGAGAAAAGTATCACCCTGAACTGCATCGCTATCGATGATTGAAGGAGCCATCAAGCCTAATGATGACGACACAGAGGAACTCTCAATGAAAGCACCAATGTCGGTGTCAAAACCGGCGGATCTCGGGTAGGGGGTCCCGAACTATGTGTCTAAGGCGGATGGTAACAGGAGGCAGGGGACATGATGTTTTACCCAGGTTCAGGCCCTCTTGATGGAGGTAAAACCCTACGTCCTGCTTGATTTATTCTTGATAATATGAGTAGTACAAGAGTTGATCTACCATGAGATCGAAGAGGCTAAACCCTAGAACCTAGCTATGGTATGATTGTATGTTGTCCTACGGACTAAAACCCTCCGGTTTATATAGACACCAGAAGGGGCTAGGGTTACACATGGTCGGTTACAAAGGAGGAGATATACATATCCGTATTGCCTAGCTTGCCTTCCAAGCCAAGTAGAGCCCCATCCGAACACGGGACGAAGTATTCAATCTTGTATCTTCATAGTCCAACAGTACGGCCAAAGGATATAGTCCGGCTGTCCGGAGACCCCCTAATCCCGGACTCCCTCAATGATGGTGACTAGAGAATTCTGTCAATCACTATTTTATCTGGAAGATTAAGTCCCACTTGATTCAAGCAATTGTAGTACCCAGACAATCTGAGCACATGCTCACTGCTTGAGCTATTCTCCTCCTTCTTTTAGCTATAGAACTTGTTGGAGACTTCATATCTCTCAACTCGGGTATTTGCTTGAAATATTAACTTCAACTCCTGGAACATCTCATATGTTCCATGACGTTCAAAACATCTTTGAAGTCCCGATTCTAAACCATTAAGCATGGTGCACTAAACTATCAAGTAGTCATCATATTGAGCTAGCCAAACGTTCAGAATGTCTGCATCTGCTCCTGCAATAGGTCTGTCACCTAGCGGTGCATCGAGGACATAATTCTTCTGTGCAGCAATGAGGATAATCCTCAGATCACGGATCCAATCCGCATCATTGCTACTGATATGCTAATACTACCAGGACTAAGTTCATGATAAATTAAAGTTCAATTAATCATATTACTTAAGAACTCCCACTTAGATAAACATCCCTCTAATCATCTAAGTGATCACGTGATCCAAATCAACTAAACCATAACCAATCATCACGTGAAATGGAGTACCTTTCAATCGTGAACATCATTATGTTGATCATATCTACTATATGATTCACGCTCGACCTTTCGGTCTCAGTGTTCCGAGGCCATATCTGCATATGCTAGGCTCGTCAAGTTTAACCTGAGAATTCTGCGTGTGCAAAACTGGCTTGCACCCATTGTAGATGGACGTAGAGCTTATCACACCCGATCATCACGTGGTGTTTGGGCACGACGAACTTTGGCAACGGTGCATACTCAGGGAGAACACTTTTATCTTGAAATTTAGTGAGAGATCATCTTATAATGCTACCGCCGAACTAAGCAAAATAACATGTGTATAAAAGATAAACATCACATGCAATCAAAATATGTGACATGATATGGCCATCATCATCTTGTGCCTTTGATCTCCATCTCCAAAGCATCGTCATGATTTCCATCGTCACCGGCATGACACCATGATCTCCATCATCTTGATCTATATCAATGTGCCGTCACATGGTCGTCTCTCCAACTATTGCTCTTGCAACTATTGCTATCGCATAGCGATAAGGTAAAGAAATTATTTGGCTCTTGCATCTTATGCAATAAAGAAACAACCATTAGGCTTCTGCCAGTTGCCGGTAACTTCAACAAAACATGATCATCTTATACAACAACTTATATCTCATCACGTCTTGACCATATCACATCACAACATGCCCTGCAAAAACAAGTTAGACGTCCTCTACTTTGTTGTTGCAAGTTTTACATGGCTGCTACGGGCTGAGCAAGAACCGTTCTTACCTACGCATCAAAACCACAACGATAGTTTGTCAAGGTAGTGTTGTTTTAACCTTCTCAAGGACTGGGCGTAGCCACACTCGATTCAACTAAAGTTGGAGAAACTGACACCCGCTAGTCACCCGTGTGCATAGCACGACGATAAAACCAGTCTCGCGTAAGCGAACGTGTAATGTCGGTCCGGGCCGCTTCATCCAACAATACCGCCGAACCAAAGTATGACATGCTGGTAAGCAGTATGACTTATATCATCTACAACTCACTTGTGTTCTACTCGTGCATATGACGTCTACGCATAAAACCTGGCTCTGATACCACTGTTGGGGAACGTAGTAATTTCAAAATTTTCCTACGCACACGCAAGATCATGGTGATGCATAGCAACAAGAGGGGAGAGTGTTGTCTACGTACCCTTGTAGACTGAAAGCGGAAGCGTTAGCACAACGCGGTTGATGTAGTCGTACGTCTTCACGATCCAACCGATCAAGTACCGAACGTACGGCACCTCCGAGTTCAACACACGTTCAGCCCGATGACGTCCCTCGAACTCTGATCCAGCCAAGTGTTGAGGGAGAGTTTCATCAGCACGACGTCGTGGTGACGATGTTGATGTTCTACCAATGCAGGGCTTCGCCTAAGCACCACTACAATATTATCGAGGTGGACTATGGTGGAGGGGGGCACCGCACACGGCTAAAAGATCAAACAGATCAATTGTTGTGTCTCTGGGGTGCCCCCCATGCCCCTGTATATAAAGGAGCAAGGGGGGTGCGGCCGACCAGGGAGGAGGCGCACCAGGAGGAGTCCTACTCCCACCGGGAGTAGGACTCCCCCCTTTCCTAGTTGGATTAGGACTTGGGAGGGGGAAAGAGTGGAGGAGAAGAAGGAAGGGGGGCGCCACCCCCCTCTCCTTGTCCTATTCGAACTGGGGGGGACGGGCGCGCGGCCCAGCCCTAGCCGCCTCTCCTCTCTACCACCTAGGCCCACTAAGGCCCATTAAGTCCCCGAGGGGTTCCGGTAACCTCCCGGTACTCCGGTAAAATCCCGATTTCACCCGGAACACTTCCGATATCCAAACTGTGACGCCCCGAGACCGATGCACTAGATGTCTTCCAGTTATTCGCCGTTGTTGCCATGTCATTCGCTTGCGTTTTGCATCTTGTCTTGTCATCATGTGCATTGCATCATGATGTTTTCAAAACTTGCATCCGTCCGGGTTCCCCCAGTTTCGTCCGTTGTCCGTTCTGAACCCAACCACACTTGCACGCGCCCGCGGCACGTCCAAAATATTATTTTATAAGTGCCCAAAAAATGTTCTCAGAATGGGTTGAAAGTTGGCGTGTTATCTTAGTATAATGTAGATAGGCCGTCTGCCAAATTTCATCGCATTCGGTGATCGTTTGATGCCCCAACGGATAACTATAGCGCCAGTATAGTCGGTCAAATCGTCGGACGTTTTCGGACTCCGAAAACTGTTGCCGGGCTTTCCCTCTCTTTCCTCCCTATACCGTCTACACAATCCACTACTTACCACCAGGCCCAATCTAGCCTCTCTTGTCAGCCCGCGCCCCTCCTCACGCGCACGTCCGAAAGCTGTCCCGGACCCGACCCGGACAGTCGTCACCATTGGATCCGGATCAACCCCAAACATCTACAAACATCTCCATTTCTTATTTAGATTTTCCTTGCCTATCTATTCTTGACCGTCGGATTTTGATCGGATGATCCAATTCCTCACTTTTCCCATATATATGTACACCCTAGTCCATCTTTAGACCCAAACCCTAAAACCTAGGGATCTTGTCCCATCCACTCGTCGTCGGGATCCCACCTGCCCAAACCACCGCCGCCATCTTCCCTTGTTTTCAGCGCCACCCAATCAGCAGTAGCGCCCGAGCTCTCCTCTCCACGCCGGCATCCCCGTCGCGAACCTCATCGTCGCCGCGCACCCTCCCTTGATCCATCGCACGGGGCCGTTTCCACACTGGATGAACACCAGGCCAGTCCCGCGCCCCTCTCCTTCATCTCACTCCTCTGATCATCTCTCTCTCTCCCGGAGCTCTCAAATCCCCTCCTCTGCTTCTTATCGCAGGAATCGAACGCAATCGTCGAACGCCATGGCCGCCCTCGCCTACTCACTTTGTTCCTGGACCTCCTGCGCCCCGTCACCCGCGTCCAGCGCCCCCATGGATTCGCACCAAGACCTCCTCGCCAGGCCGACCCCGTCCCCTTCTGTTCGTCTCGAGCGTCAAGCGCAGCTGTCGCCTCTGCCGACTTGCTCCTCGCCGGATCCGGTGGCTCGTAGCACCACCGCCGCCGTCACCTCAAGTCCATGCCGCCGGCGCCGCGAAGTCCTGATGATGCCGCAGCTCTGCCCCTGTCGAACCATGAATGAGCACACCCACCTCGCATTGACTCGAGCCACGCCACCCGAGGCCTGCTGCTCGAGCTGGCCCATCTCCAGCGACCGCGATGCCTGCGTCTTCGCCAAGGACTGTCGCCGCCATGCCTACATAGCCTGAGTTCTTCCACACCGGCCTGCTACCTCGCCTCATCGACCCGAACTGGCCCGGATCCGCGTCTCCGGCCACCAAGCTAGTCCCCGCGCCACCGTCGTGCATAAAGCCCTACGCCTCTACGCCGCCCCGCCAAGTCCCTCTGCTGCGTCGCCCGCCCGCGACCTCCTCTGCTTCACCTGTCGCGCCAAGTCCCGATGCCGCCGAGCCTCTGCATCGAGCCACTGCGTCGCTCTGCTTCGAACCAGGGGGCCGACGCCTCCGGACCCCGCGTTGACCAGCAGCCGCGCCAAGACTAGCGCCCAGCCTCTGCTTCGCCTTGCCATGCCCCTGTCGCTCGCGTTGACCAGTTCGCTACCCAGCCGGCCGCTCCACTGCCAAGGCCCGACCTTCTCCTCCAACCTGCCAGGCCTCTCCACAGTTTGGGCCGAGCCCATATGGTGAGCCACACACCAGTTCTGCGCTAGTCCGCCCCAGTTTCGGCCCGCTCATGTTTTTTTCAGCGTCTGTGAATTTAGCTAATTTTCCAGAGTTGGCAGCTTTGCAGAAAAACCCTCATGTTCATGCAATTTAATAACTCTAGAATGGTGCATCATATGTAAATAATTTATACATGTAAAATGCTTAGAATTGTGTCTAGATTCACAACTTCCAACTTTCATCTATTGTTTGAAATGCTTAAAATGTTGTTTGATTAATTTTTCCTATTGCCATGTTAAAATGCTTTAATTCCTAACTTAATAACCGTAGCTCCATTTTAAATAAACTTTATATGTAAATGGGGTAGAAAAATGCCTAGTTTAACATGGTGTCTTCACTTTGCATGTTTAACAACTCTAAAACATGCTTTAGGGCAGAACAGTACCAAACCAAAAATATGCATACAGGGATTTACCGGAATTGTTGTTCGTTGTTTCCGGCCTCATTTAAACTTGCCTAGATAGGTAGTTTTGTTGTGCTTCACCCCCTTGCCATGCTTAACAACATTTAATATTGTTGGGTACCTAAACGGGAGAGACCTAAATAATTGATGTGGTGTTTCGTCAATATGCAACTCGTTGCATATTGAGCTCCATTTAATTTGTAGGGTTGGTTGTGCATTTTGCCATGCCATGCCTCTTTAAACCGGACATGCATCATACTTGGTTGTGCATCATGTCATGCTTATGTGATGGTTGTTTACTATGTTGTTTGCTTCTTTCCGGAGTTGCTTCTTCGGGTTAGTTTCGATAACGTCGCGTTTGTGAGGATCCGGTGACTTCGTCTGTTTGTCTTCTTCATGGGCTCGTTCTTCTTCCTTGCGGGATCACAGGCAAGATGACCATACCCTCCAAATCACTTCTATCTTTGCTTCCTAGTTGCTCGCTCTTTTGCTATGATGTGATACCTACCACTTGCTATATCATGCCTCCCATATTGTCATGCCAAGCCTCTAACCCACCTTGTCCTAGCAAACCGTTGTTTGGCTATGCTACCGCTTTGCTTAGCCCCTCTTATAGCGTTGCTAGTTGCAGGTGCAGATTGGAGTTTGTTCCATGTTGGAACATGGATATTTGTTGGGATATCACAATATCTCTTGTTTAATTAATGCATATATATACTTGGTAAAGGGTGGAAGGCTTGGCCTTATGCCTGGTGTTTTGTTCCACTCTTGCCGCCCTAGTTTCCGTCATACCAGGGTTATGTTCCTTGATTTTGCGTTCCTTACGCGGTTGGGTTATAATGGGAACCCCTTGACAGTTCGCCTTGAATAAAACTCCTCCAGCAAGGCCCAACCTTGGTTTTACATTTGCACTAACAACCTAGCCTTTTTCCCTTAGGTTTCCGGAGCCCGAGGGTCATCTTTATTTTAACCCCCCCGGGCCAGTGCTCCTCTGAGTGTTGGTCCAAACTAGATTCCTTTGCAGCACCTCCTCGGGGAAACTCGAGGTTTGGTTTTAGATGTACGGAGCGCTCATCCGGTGTGCCCTGAGAACGAGATATGTGCAGCTCCTATCGGGATTTGTCGGCACATCCGGGCAGCTTTGCTAGTCTTGTTTACCATTGTTGAAATGTCTTGTAACCGGGATTCCAAGCCTGATCGGGTCTTCATGGGAGAAGGAATATCCTTCGTTGACCATGAGAGCTTGTGATGGGCTAAGTTGGGACACCCCTGCAGGGTTTTGAACTTTCGAAAGTCGTGCCCGCGGTTATGGGCAGATGGGAATTTGTTAATGTCCGGTTGTAGAGAACTTGACACTTAACTTAATTAAAATGCATCAACCGCGTGTGTAGCCGTGATGGTCTCTTCTCGGCGGGGTCCGGGAAGTGGACACGGTGTTGGAGTTATGCTTGAACATAAGTAGTTTCAGGATCACTTCTTGATCACTTCTAGTTCACGATCGTGCTTAGCTTCTCTTCTCGCTCTCATTTGCGTAAGTTAGCCACCATATATGCTAGTGCTTGCTACAGCTCCACCTCACTACCTTTTCCTACCCATAAGCTTAAATAGTCTTGATCGCGAGGGTGTGAGATTGCTGAGTCCCCGTGACTCACAGTTTACTTCCAACACCAGTTTGCAGGTGCCGATGATACCGTGCAGGTGACGCAACCGAGCTCAAGGAGGAGCTCGATGAAGATCGCGTCCGTTGTGTTGTTTCGTTTCCAGTTGATCAGTAGTGGAGCCCAGTCGGGGCGATCGGGGATCTTTTGCATTAGGGGTTGTCTTTCTTTATTTGGTTCCGTAGTCGGACCTTGATTGTATCTGGTTGATGTAATGCTATATTCATGTATTGTGTGAAGTGGCGATTGTAAGCCAACTCTTTATCCCTTTCTTTTTTAGTACATGGGATGTGTAAAGATTACCCCTCTTGCGACATGCCTACTATGCGGTTATGCCTCTAAGTTGTGCTCCGATACGTGGGAGATATAGCCGCATCGTGGGTGTTACAAGTTGGTAATCAGAGCCTTCCCCGACTTAGGAGCCCCTGCTTGATCGAATTGCTGGCGTTGTTGAGTCTAGAAAAATGTTTCGAGTCTTATAAGACTATATATATTGGAGAGTAGGATTCTTTTTACTCCTCAGTCCCTTCGTCGCTCTGGTGAGGCCTCCTAACGTAGAGTTTTGACTCTTCTCTTCTCAAATTTCACTAATTTTTTTAAGGATCACGCGGGTATCTTGGAATTGTTCCGATGGTTTTGTGACGAGAACATTGTTCTTGGTGCCTCCTGACATTTAGGGGTTGTGCCAGTGTCCCAGGGAGTTGAGCTCTGAGGTGTTGTCATCACAATTTTATCGTTGCAGTTCTGGAATACCTGAGTTTCGCCGACATCGAAAATCTCTTTTATGCAGTTGTTGGTGAGATAACCTCAACGCCACCCAGTACTGGGGCGGGAGTTCAGGAGTATTGCCATAACTTGTATAATGGATGCTTTTCGAAGGTTGAGGTAAACGATTTCCGAAGGTTTCTTGGTTATGTGTTGAAGGATGGATACAGCTGGATGTAGGATTTGCTAGTTTTGGGTGAGATATTATGCTTCCCCTGTATCCCCAACACCTGATTGCATAACCGGAAAGTTTCGGGAGTTTATAAGTGGGAATTCAAGTAGCTCCTAGGATATCTTTCCGACAGATGTATGATATGAAATTGGGGTTCGACGTCTAGTGGTCCACCTATCCACGGTTGGTTTTACAGTGGTCTCGTTGTGTCTTAAAGAGTCCTTGGCTATGCTGACTCGGGCACGCTTCGTATGTCATGTGCACTGCCTTGTACATGATGATGATGTATGATCGAGCCCGTGTGGGCCCCACCACGAAAACTTCGGATGAAATCTCTATCATATGTTTGTTCTGGCTTATTTTGCAAGCCAATCCTTTGTTTTTGTTTTGAGTTGTGGTATTCGAGTTGCTTCAATGTCAAGTGTTGATTCCATACTTTTCCTAAATGGTGTTCTCATACTCCTATGTGAATACTAATCATTCTTGATAATCGAGATTGTCATGTCAATCCTTTTCAAACGGCGTGTTTCTCTTCAAGTGGATCCGATCATTTCAACATCAGCAAGATCATTTATCAGTTCTTCTCAACGGTGTTTGCTTCATCTGTCCCAAGTTGTCTTTGTTTTTCCCACCCTCCCACCCTTTTCTTCGAGGAATCGGATTTCTAATCAAGTATCCATCTTATGGATGTGAAGTCTCTTCATTCTTTTCCATCAATGTTCTTATTCGGTGATTCTCAGGAGGATGCTAAGGAAGCTTCAAGTTCGTCATTCTTCATTCTTTTCTTCTCCGGTGGATTCAATGCAAGCTTTCGGTGTTGATCATATCTTTTTCATTGGTTCACATGCTTTCCATGTTCGAAGTCCTTACCGAAGACTCTCTTAACTGTTCACCTCTCTGTATTCATTTGTTCGGGAGTGCTGAAGATATCTCAGAAGGCTCGTCTTTTCATTCAAGATCTGTTCAAACCTATCTCGAGGTTGTTATCTTATTCAAGCCATTTAATTCAACCGGCGCAATATCTCATTTAAATCGTTCAACGGTGTGTCTTTTGAGTGGGCCCTAACCCATATGTCTTTTTCCAGGATCTTACCTGACTCTTCTATTTTTTCCCGGAGTTACTCCCAAATTCTTTTCGAAGTTTGACATAAGAATGATTCATCATCAGTCAGATGGTTTCTCCAAGATCTTTCAAATTCTTTTCATCGTTGGCTCAACCTCTTCGCTTTTGATTCTTCCGGAGTGTCTAAATAATTCATGGTGGTGTTTCTCATCGTCATTCTCAAATTTTGAAGACCGAAGCAGAGGTTTTCCTCCATATCTTATCCGTTCTCTTAGAGAGGCGTGATTCTAGCTTGTTTCCATCCTCTCATAATTGTTTCAATTGTGACAATTCTTTTCATCCTTCCAGAGCAATTCAGGAGTCTTTTCAGTTTGATTCTACGGAGCCCATCATCTCAGAATTATTCATTCTCAGCATGTAGCTCTCGTTCTCCAAATCTTACCGGTTGCTTCGTTCAAGTATCCCCAAATCAGCTCAGGCTCCCTTCGTTCACTTGTATCTAAATCCTAGCAAGCATCTTCGTTCATTTGCTAATTCTTCCCGGTGTTTCCTTATCTTTTCTTCATTCATTTTCAATTCTTACGGTGGTTCATTAAAGATTTCTCTTCCTTCGTTATCATATCAATTCATTTGTTCTTTCCAATCCTACCGGCGGTTCATTGAAGACTTTCCCAAGTTGACGCTATATCTATCTTAATCCTTTCTACGAGAATAAGTAGTATGCCAAATATGTTGCTTGGCATCAATTTAATTGATGAAGGATAAGCATAATGTAATTCTTATTCTTGTTTCATCGAGTATATTCAACTCCTTATTCCGGAGGCTCATCAAATTCTCGGTTTCAGTTGTTCATCTTTTTTTCCGGAGTTCCTTTCAACTTACCTTTCGTTTGATAATTCTTTTATTACCGGAGTTCTTCATGAAGGTTACATGGTGGTTTATCAAGGATTCCTTTCATTCTTCAATTGTTCTTCAAGAGTTCTCTCGAAGCTATGTTCCGCCAAGCTATACTCTCAAATAAACGTGGTGCTCAACACATGACTTCTTTTGAGGAGTTCAAGCCTTCTTCATCTTGCATTCCAAAGTGCAATTCTTTCTACCTTATCATTTGAGGTGGTGCTATGGCATTCTTCATAACTTGAGTTCATGTTTCATGATTCACATGTTGTCAAGAATGAGGTATCTTAAATCCATCAATCTCTTCATTGGAATTATCTTGGGTTATTTTTCACCTAAAGCTTTTCCCTAAGGATTGTTGCTAATTATGGTGCTTATAAATGACCCAAGTTCTTCATTTATCCTTCCGGTGAAATAAGTTTCTCGTCTACTTGTTCATATCAATCCAATCTTTTGTTTCCCGTAGTGGCAGAATTTTGCCTCAATTTTGAGAAGTTTTCCATAAGCCCACTACAAGATTATTCATTTCGTTGTTGGTTTTCCAACAACTCCGTTATAACCTTCTTGTAAGGGTGCTCTCCAAGCTCTTTTGTGGCAAAAGTGGGCATTTTCTTCTCCATTCTTTCATTCCAATGATCTATCTTCTATTCTCTCTTCCGGAGGTATTGTGATGTTTCTCTCTTAACTCATCATCTCGAATTGTCAGGATCGTGTTCTTCCTTTGCTTATCCATTCAACCGGAGTGTCATTGTCCTCCATTCAATTCTCTCATCTTATCAAGTTTTGCCTCCCTTCTCAACCGGAGTGCTATCTGGAATCCTTCTTACCCATTGTGCAATTCTTCCAATAGTCCCGAAGGCAGTGTGCTGTTGTCAAGTTATTGTTCAATTCCTTTCATTTACAGTCGGAGTGCTATCCAAATTATATCATTCTTTTTCCTTCTCTATCTTGTTTTAACCGGAGTGTTGTGGCTATTATTCCTCTTCTAACCGGAGTCCCATAAAAGTGCTTTCATTTTGCCAAGTTCATATTCTATGCCTTCCATTTCTAACCGGAGTGTTGTCGTAGTTGATCTTTATCGTTCCTTGTACATGTTGTTTCAACCGGAGTGCTTGTATGTACTTCTTTTCCGTTGCAACCATATTTCTTATGTCTTTCAACCTACAAGGTTCTTTTAATGTTCCTTGTTCCACTTTTCTAACGGAGTGTTTTCAACTTCGTTCATATCCGTAGTTTTTCTTTCTTTCAATTTTTTTAACCTTTCAAGGTTCTTTGGTGTCACTCATTTTTTAAAGAAGCAACTTGGTTTACCTCTTCTCTTCCCCGTCTGCTTCTCTCTGGCGCCATCCTAGATCTCGGGACAAGATCCTCTTGTAGTGGTGGAGTGTTGTGACGCCCTGAGACTGATGCACCAGGTGTCTTCCAGTTATTCGCCGTCGTTGCCATGTCATTCGCTTGTGTGTTGCATCTTGTCTTGTCATCATGTGCATTGCATCATCATGTTTTCAAAACTTGCATCCGTCCGGGTTCCCCCAGTTCCGTCTGTTGTCCATTCTGAGCCCAACCACACTTGCACACGCCCGCGGCACATCCGAATATTATTTTATAAGTGGCCGGAAAATGTTCTCGGAATGGGTTGAAAGTTGGCATGTGGTCTTAGTATAGTGTAGATAGGCCGTCTGCCAAATTTCATCGCATACAGAGATCGTTTGATGCCCCAACGGATAACTATAGCGGCAGTATAGTCGGTCAAATCATCGGACGTTTTCGGACTCCGAAAACTGTTGTCGGGATTTCCCTCTCTTTCCTCCCTAGACCGTCTACACAATCCACTACTTACCGCCAGGCCCAATCTAGCCTCTCTTATCAGCCCGCACCCCTCCTCGCGCGTGCATCCGAAAGTTGTCCCAGACCCGACCCGAACAGTCGTCACCATTGGATCCGGATCAACCCCAAACATCTACAAAACATCTCCGTTTCTTATTTAGATTTTCCTAGCCTATCTATTCTCGACCGTCGGATTTTAATCGGATGATCCAACTCCTCTCTTTTCCCATATATATGTACACCCTAGTCCATCTTTAGACCCAAACCCTAAAACCTAGGGATCTTGTCCCATCCACTCGTCGTCGCCGCCACTCCACCGAATCCACATCGGGATCCCACCTGCCCAAACCACCGCCGCCATCTTCCCTTGTTTTCAGTGCCACCCAATCAGCAGCAGCGCCCGAGCGCTCCTCTCCACGCTGGCATCCCTGTGCCGAACCTCATCGTCGCCGCGCACCCTCCCTTGATCCATCGCTCGGGGCCGTTTCCACACTGGATGAACACCAGGCCAGTCCCGCGGCCCCTCTCCTTCATCTCACTCCTCTGCTCATCTCTCTCTCTCTCCCGGAGCTCTCAAATCCCCTCCTCTGCTTCTTACGCAGGAATCGAACGCAATCGTCGAACGCCATGGCCGCCCTCGCCTACTCACTTTGTTCCTGGACCTCCTGCGGCCCGTCACCCGCGTCCAGCGCCGCCATGGATTCGCACCAAGACCTCCTTGCCAGGCCGACCCCGTCCCCTTCTGTTTGTCTCGAGCGTCAAGCGCAGCTGCCTCCTCTGCCGACTTGCTCCCTACCGGATCCGGTGGCTCGTAGCACCACCACCGCCGTTGCCTCAAGTCCCCGCCGCCGTCGCCTCAAGTCCCTGCCGCTGATGCCGCAAAGTCCTGATGATGTCGCAGCTCTGCCCCTGTCGAACCATGAACGAGCACACCCACCCCGCGTTGACTCGAGCCACGCCACCCGAGGATTACTGCTCGAGCTAGCCCATCTCCAGCGACCGTGCTGCCTGCCTCTTCACCAAGGACTGTCGCGGCCGTGCCTACATCGCCCGAGTTCTTCCACGCCGGCCTGCTACCTCGCCTCACCGACCCGAACTAGCTCGGATCCGCGTCTCCGGCCACCAAGCTAGTCCCCGCGCCGCCGTCGTGCATCAAGCCCTGCGCCTCTCCGCTGCCCCCCAAGTCCCTCTGCTGCGTCACCCGCCTGCGACCTCCTCTACTTCACCTTTCGCGCCAAGTACCGATGCCGCCGAGCCTCTACATCGAGCCACTGCGTCGCTCTGCTTCGTCTCAGGACACGAGCGTTTTGCCTCTGCGTCGAACCAGGGGGGCTGACGCCTCCGGACCCCGCGTTGACCAGCAGCCGCGCCAAGGCCAGCGCCCAGCCTCTGCTTCGCCTCGCCATGCCCCTGTCGCTCGCGTTGATCGGTTCGCTACCCAGCCGGCCGCTCTAGTGCCAAGGCCCGACCTTCTCCTCCAACCTGCCAGGCCTCTCCACAGTTTGGGCCGAGCCCATATGGTGGGCCACCCACCAGTTCTGCGCTAGTCCGCCCCAGTTTCTACCCGCTTATTTTTTTTCAGCGTCTGCGAATTTAGCTAATTTTCCAGAGTTGGAAGTTTTGCAGAAAAACCCTCATGTTCATGCAATTTAATAACTCTAGAACGGTGCATCATATGTAAATAATTTATACATGTAAAATGCTTAGAATTGTGTCTAGATTCATAATTTCCAACTTTCATCTATTGTTTGAAATGCTTAAAATGTTGTTTGATTAATTTTTCCTATTGCCATGTTAAACTGCTTTAATTCATAACTTAATAACCGTAGCTCCATTTTAAATAAACTTTATATGTAAATGGGGTAGAAAAATGCCTAGTTTAACATGGTGTCTTCACTTTGCATGTTTAACAACTCTAAAATATGCTTTAGGGCAGAACAGTACCAAACCAAAAATATGCATATGGGGATTTACCGGAATTTTTGTTCGTTGTTTCCGGCCTCATTTAAACTTGGCTAGATAGGTAGTTTTGTTGTGCTTCACCCCCTTGCCATGCTTAACAACATTTAATATTTTTGGGTACCTAAACGGGAGAGAACTAAATAATAGATGTGGTGTTTCATCAATATGCAACTCGTTGCATATTGAGCTCCATTTAATTTGTAGTGTTGGTTGTGCATTTTGCCATGCCATGCCTCTTTAAACCGGACATGCATCATACTTGGTTGTGCATCATGCCATGCTTATGTGATGGTTGTTTACTATGTTGTTTGCTTCTTTCCGGTGTTGCTTCATTGGGTTAGTTCCGATAACGTCTCGTTTGTGAGGATCCGTTCGACTTCGTCCGTTTGTCTTCTTCATGGACTCGTTCTTTTTCCTTGCGGGATCACAGGCAAGATGACCATACCCTCGAAATCACTTCTATCTTTTCTTGCTAGTTGCTCGCTCTTTTGCTATGCTGCGATACCTACCACTTGCTATATCATGCCTCCCATATTGTCATGCTAAGCCTCTAACCCACCTTGTCCTAGCAAACCATTGTTTGGCTATGTTACCGCTTTGCTTAGCCCCTCTTATAGCATTGCTAGTTGCAGGTGAAGATTGGAGTTTGTTCCATGTTGGAACATGAATATTTGTTGGCATATCACAATATCTCTTGTTTAATTAATGCATCTATATACTTGGTAAAGGGTGGAAGGCTCGGCCTTATGCCTGGTGTTTTGTTCCACTCTTGCCGCCCTAGTTTCCTTCATACCGGGGTTATGTTCCTTGATTTTGCGTTCCTTACGCGGTTGGGTTATAATGGGAACCCCTTGACAGTTCACCTTGAATAAAACTCCTCCAGCAAGGCCCAACCTTGGTTTTACATTTGCACTAACAACCTAGCGTTTTTGCCTTGGGTTTCCGGAGCCCAAGGGTCATCTTTATTTTAACCCCCCGGGCCAGTGCTCCTCTGAGTGTTGGTCCAAACTAGAGTCCTTTGCAGCGCCCCCTCGGGGAAACTCGAGGTTTGGTTTTAGCTGTACGGAGCGCTCATCCGGTGTGCCCTGAGAACGAGATATGTGCAGCTCCTATCGGGATTTGTCGGCACATCCGGGCGGCTTTCCTAGTCTTGTTTACCATTGTCGAAATGTCTTGTAATCGCGATTCCGAGCCTGATCGGGTCTTCCTGAGAGAAGGAATATCCTTCATTGACTGTGAGAGTTTGTGATGGGCTAAGTTGGGACACCCCTGCAGGGTTTTGAACTTTCGAAAGCCGTGCCCGCAGTTATGGGCAGATGGGAATTTGTTAATGTCCGGTTGTAGAGAACTTGATAGTTAACTTAATTAAAATGCATCAACCGCGTGTGTAGCCGTGATGGTCTCTTCTCGGCGGGGTCCGGGAAGTGGACACGGTGTTGGAGTTATGCTTGAACGTAAGTAGTTTCAGGATCACTTCTTGATCACTTCTAGTTCACGACCGTGCTTTGCTTCTCTTCTTGCTCTCATTTGCGTAAGTTAGCCACCATATATGCTAGTGCTTGCTGCATCTCCACCTCACTACCTTTTCCTACCCATAAGCTTAAATAGTCTTGATCACAAGGGTGTGAGATTGCTGAGTCCCCGTGACTCACAGTTTTTTTCCAACACCAGTTTGCAGGTGCCGATGATACCATGCAGGTGACGCTACCGAGCTCAAGGAGGAGCCCGATGAAGATCGCGTCCGTTGTGTTGTTTCGTTTCCAGTTGATCAATAGTGGAGCCCAGTCGGGGCGATCGGGGATCTTTTGCATTAGGGGTTGTCTTCCTTTATTTGGTTCCGTAGTCGGACCTTGATTGTATCTGGTTGATGTAATGCTATATTCATGTATTGTGTGAAGTGGCGATTGTAAGCCAACTCTTTATCCCTTTCTTTTTCAGTACATGGGATGTGTAAAGATTACCCCTCTTGTGACATGCCTACTATGCGGTTATGCCTCTAAGTCATGCTCCGACACGTGGGAGATATAGCCGTATCGTGGGTGTTACACAAACATAGGCTTCCAATATATCAATCTTCATGTCTCGACCATTTCGAGACTCCTCGTCATGTCCGGGATCACATCCGGGACTCCGAACAACCTTCGGTACATCAAATCATATAAACTCATAATACAACTGTCATCAGAACTTTAAGCGTGCGGACCCTACGGGTTCGAGAACTATGTAGACATGACCGAGACATGTCTCCCGTCAATAACCAATAGCAGAACCTGGATGTTCATATTGGCTCCCACATATTCTATAAAGATCTTTATCGGTCAAATCGCATAACAACATACGTTGTTCCCTTTGTCGTCGGTATGTTACTTGCCCGAGATTCGATCGTCGGTATCTCAATACCTAATTCAATCTCGTTACCGGCGAGTCTCTTTACTCGTTCCGTAATACATCATGCCGAAACTAACTCATTAGTTGCAATGCTTGCAAGGCTTAAGTGATGTGCATTGCCGAGAGGGCCCAGAGATACCGCTCCGATAATCAGAGTGACAAATCCTAATCTCGAAATACGCCAACCCAACAAGTACCTTTGGAGACACCTGTAGAGCACCTTTATAATCACCCAGTTACGTTATGACGTTTGGTAGCACACAAAGTGTTCCTCCGGTAAACGGGAGTTGCATAATCTCATAGTCATAGTAACATGTATAAGTCATGAAGAAAGCAATAGCAGAATATTAAACGATCGTGTGCTAAGCTAACGGAATGGGTCATGTCAATCACATCATTCTCCTAATGACGTGACCCCATTAATCAAATGACAACTCATGTCTATGGTTAGGAAACATAACCATCTTTGATCAACGAGCTAGTCAAGTAGAGGCATACTAGTGACAATCTGTTTGTCTATGTATTCACACATGTATTATGTTTCTGGTTAATATAATTCTAGCATGAATAATAAACATTTATCATGATATAAGGAAATAAATAATAACTTTATTATTGCCTCTAGGGCATATTTCCTTCAATTATAAAGGTGCTCTACAGGTGTCTCCAAAGGTACTTGTCGGGTTGGCGTATTTCGAGATTAGGATTTGTCACTCCGATTGTCGGAGAGGTATTGTTGGGCCCTCTCCGTAATGCACATCACTTAAGCCTTGCAAGCATTGCAACTAATAAGTTAGTTGCGGGATGATGTATTACAGAACGAGTAAAGAGACTTGCCGGTAACGAGATTGAACTAGGTATTGAGATACCGACGATCGAATCTCGAGCAAGTAACATACCAATGACAAAGGGAACAACGTATGTTGTTATGTGGTTTGACCGATAAAGATCTTCGTAGAATATGTAGGAGCCAATATGAGCATCCAGGTTCCGCTATTGGCTATTGACCGGAGACGTATCTCGGTCATGTCTACATAGTTCTCAAACCCGTAGGGTCCGCACGCTTAACGTTACGATGACAGTTATATTATGAGTTTATATGTTTTGATGTATCAAAGGTTGTTCGGAGTCCCGGATGTGATCACGGACATGACGAGGAGTCTTGAAATGGTCGAGACATGAAGATTGATACATTTGAAGCCTATGTTTCAATATCGGAAGTGTTCCAGGTGAAATAGGGATTTTACCGGAGTACCGGGAGGTTACCGGAACCCCCGGTAGGTAAATGGGCCTTAGTAGGCCTTTATGGAGAAGGGGAGAGGCGGCCAGGGTTGGGCCGCGCGCCCCTTCCCCCTAGTCCGAATAGGACAAGGAGAGGGGGGTGGTGCCCCCTTTCCTTCTCTCCGTTCTCTTTCCCCCTCCCGAATCCTATTCCAACTAGGAAAGGGGGGGGGGCCCTACTCCCGGTGGGAGTAGGACTCCTCCTGGCGCACCTGCTCCCTGGCCGGCCTCACACCCCCTTTCTCCTTTATATACGGGGGTAGGGGCACCCCATAGACACAACAATTGATCAAGTTGATCTTTTAGCCGTGTGCGGTGCCCCCCTCCACCATAGTCCACCTCGATATTACTGTAGCGGTGCTTAGGTGAAGCCCTGCGTCGGTAGAACATCAACATCGTCCCCACGTCGTCGTGCTGACGAAACTCTCCCTCAACACTCGGCTGGATCGGAGTTCGAGGGGCGTCATCGGGCTGAATGTGTGCAGAACTCGGAGGTGTCGTGCGTTCGGTACTTGATCGGTCGGATCGTGAAGACGTATGACTACATCAACCGCGTTGTGCTAACGCTTCCGCTTTCGGTCTACGAGGGAACGTGGACACACTCTCCCCTCTCGTTGCTATGCATCACCATGATCTTGCGTGTGCAGAGGAATTTTTTGCAATTACAACATTCCCCAACACTAGTCTACGGCCAGCCGCGGCGGATCCCTTTGTCCTCCCCATGTCCGACATCCCGCTAACCGGACTGCCGTGAGTCCCAGAGGCATATTCTTCCCCAGTATCTTCCCTGTGTCTAGTTGTGCCACTCGTCGGAGTGGCAAAGAGGGAGTTTCAGTTGAAGGGAAAGGTGCTTCCGTGGATCCCAGACGGATCTGCCCAGGATGGTATGAGATAAAGACCGGACAGGTCACCGGCTGTACAAGCCGGGAACACGCTGGCGGTGGCCTCCATGGGATACAAGCAGCGGTGGCCTTCTGTGTTCTACTTCTCCTCGATGATGGCGACGGATGTGGAAATGTTGGCCCCTACCTTGTCAACATCCGCGTAGCCGGCTTCTTTCTCTGCATGCATGGCACGGCTATGTGCGTGTCTACGGCAGATGGCGCGGTTGCAGACACTGGATTTGGCGGTGCCCGTGCCGCCATGCCAGGATGGAGCAACTCGCCACTCCTCTGCGAGCTGGCTTGGAGCGGCGCGTTGTTGAACCATGTGCCGGCTTTGGGCGGCAACTTGCTCCATCGGGTTAGGCGAGGGATGTGGAGCAGCGAGCTGCCTCACTCGTATCCAGGGGGGCTCGGCGGGCCACCCAACCGGCTTTTATGCTGGATAACTGCTCATCCGGCTCATCAGATGCCATCGAAAAATTGAAGAAAATGATGGAAAGAGAAGATGGGGAGCGGCGGAGTAGTGCGATTCTTGCCCGGCTTCTGGCCTGGTTTAAATAGAGGGCGGAGAGGAGGAGCCTGCCCGACGTTGCATTTAATACCGGTCCGCTCGTGGACAGACGTGTGGTCGGAGTAGGTTTCTTAGTTTCCACGTGTGTTTAATGAAGACCTTTGAATGCGGAGAGGAGACGTGTTCAGCGGGGCGTGCAGCGGACGGCGCCCTCGGCCGGCGCGTCGCTTCAATGGCGGAGGCAGTGAGAGGTCGCGTCTGCCCTAAGGCGTCCTTAATGGGGAGTGATGCGCTCTACAGCGGTGTGAATGCAGGCAGCTGGACGACGGGCGGGAAGCGCGCGTGGGCAGGAAAGGGTTTTTGGTGGGCTTGGGCGGTCAGAAGAGGGCTTTGGAGCGGTCTGGACTCCCGTAAAGCTCCCCATGTTTATCTTCGGTTTGCGGGAGAAAACACGTCACGATCGCGCCATGGACTGATACACGACCGCGTTGGATGACTTTCGTGGTCCGAACGCAGACAGAAGCTTTGAGGGTCGGTGATGGAGATACCCTAACCTAATAATAAAATAAAAAGACATGTGATTTTGGATTGTCGAGGCCCACGGGGATCACACTCGGTTCATCACTTTTTTTTCTCATGAATCACGAAGTTAGTCTCATCGTTGGCATCTGGCTCCACGTACCTGGTATATCTCATAATCCTCATTTCAGCATTGCCTGCAAGCGCAGGTTGCAGATAGATATGCAGGTCCTTTGTTCATCCGGTGGCTAAAGTTGCGGGCACGCCCATGATTTTCACCTCCACTGGCAAAGTGGAAATCGATCAGTAGTAATACAAATGATACTCCTGGCCGACTAGGATTTATGGTTTACCCAATCTATATGCATGCAAACTACTCCAGTGCATTATGTCAGAGCATCTCCAGCCGTTGGCCCTTCAGGCAGCGCTTTTACGCGCCCCCTGAGGGTGAGCCGGCGCTAAATCGGCGCTGGGGCGGTTGGCCGTCCAGCCGTCGCCCCTAGGCATCGATATTGGCCCACTTTTCGACCCATTTTGGGCGAATTAAGGGCCCATATGGGCGAGAATAGGCCCATATTCGACGTGGTTCGCCGTGGTACGGCGTTGAATTATCAACATATAAATATTTTTGTATCACATAGTTCATCACAGAAAATCAAATAGTTCAATAAAATAGTGCAACAACAAATAGTTCAATACAAATTATATAGTTCAACAAATAAAAACTCATATTTCATCACGCGTCGCGCTCGGCATCGCCCTTGAGCCTCCATAGATGCTCTATCAGATCCTACTGTAGTTGATGATGCACCTGTGGGTCTCGGATCTCCTGACGCATACTGAGGTAGGCAGTGCAGGTTGCCGGTAGCCGGTGATCAATTTCGGCTAGAGGGCCTTGCCTGTAGTATGGTTCAGTGTCAAACACTGGGTCTTCTTGCTCACTTTCGATGATCATGTTGTGCAAGATGACATAGCAAGTCATGATCTCCCACATTCGACCAGGTCTGAGCGGGGTACTGGACAACAGCAAATCGAGATTGGAGCACACCAAATGCCCGCTCGACATCCTTCCTGCAAGCCTCCTGAATCTTCGTAAACCAGGCGTTCTTGCCTCCTGGCACAGGGTTTGAGATGGTCTTCACAAATGTCGACCATCTCGGATAGATGCCATCAGCTAGATAGTAACCCTTGTTGTAGTGCCGCCCATTGATCTTGAAGTTCACCGGAGGAGAGTGACCTTCAACAAGCTTGGCAAAGACAGGAGAGCACTGCAGCACGTTGATGTCATTGTGAGTTCCTGGCATACCAAAGAAGGAGTGCCAAATCCAGAGGTCCTGTGTGGCCACCGCCTCAAGTACCACACTGCAACCGCCTTTGACGCCTTTGTACATCCCCTGCCAAGCAAATGGAAAATTCTTCCATTTCCAATGCATACAGTCGATGCTTCCAAGCATCCCAGGAAATCCTCGTGCTGCATTCTGTGCTAGGATCCGAGCAGTGTCTTCCACATTTGGTGTTCTCAAGTATTGCGGTCCAAACACTGCCACCACTGCTCGACAGAACTTGTAGAAACACTCTATGCTGGTGGACTCGGCCATGCGCCCATAGTCGTCGAGTGAATCACCGAAAGCTCCGTATGCAAGCATCCTCATCTCTGTCGTGCACTTCTGGATCGAGGTGAATCCAAGTTTGCCGGTGCAATCCATCTTGCACTTGAAGTAGTTGTCGAACTCCCGGATGGAATTCACAATCCTGAGGAAGAGCTTTTGGCTCATCCGATAACGGCGCCGAAATGTTTTGTCGCCATGAAGTGGAGCATCGGCGAAGTACTCGGAGTAGAGCATGCAGTAGCCTTCGAGACGATGCCAGTTCTTTGCTTTCACCCGTCCCGGTGCCGAGCCACCTCGCCGCGGCTTTTCATTGCTCGCCAGCAGCTGGGTGAGGGCGGCAAGCACCATGAGATGCTCTTCTTCCTGGACATCGGCCTCAGCTTCCTCCTCTAGCAGCGCGGCGAGCGCTTCCTCGTCATCCGAGTCCATCGTTGGGGCAGGCAAATCGCCGAACACCTTGTGCCCGGTGGGCGTGTACCCGTTGCTAAACTGCCCCTCCGCGGTCGGAAACGCCCAGCTGCTTTTGGAGGGGCTACCGCGGCGAACCTCTGCTATTTTTCGGCGGGGAATGGCTATTTAGCAGTGAAGGGCGGCGGGCAGCGCCGGGATATAGCGGGGGGTAGGAGGCGAGTCGGGGAAGAAAATCTAGACTTTTCGCTTGACGGTGTGGGCCAGCCACGCTTTTCCCTTGCGCCGGAGCCCCCGATCGCCCCCAGTGCGCCGGGTTCGACCTGTGACCGCCGGGCGGAAAAAAGGGCCGAACCGGCGCTTTTCGGCGTCCTGGGGCTGCGACTGGGGCGTTTTTTTGGCGCCGGCGCCGAAAAAGTAGCCTGGGGGGCCTGTTGGGGGCACGGCTGGAGATTCTCTCAACTAAAGTACACATGTATTCGCACACGAACACGTCACCGTGTACCTCCAACACCGAGGGTAATGCACCGCAGCTCATGTCGAAGGAGACCCGTCCGGAAGCGTGGTACGCAAACAATTCAGCAGGTGCTTTTGAGGATCCGAAACCCCACACGCCCGGGAGGGACCCCGTCAGGGCGCGCAGCGGCTATGGGCTGCCCTAGGTCGGCCTGACCGCCCCTAGGGCCTCGAGGTTCGCCGCCCTGCAATGAAGAAGAACGAACGAAGAACAAGGAAGAAGAAGAACAAGGGAGAAGGAAAAGTAAAGGTAAATGATATAGATAGATTTGTTTGATTGTGTGTCGTTGTTCAATCGGCCGTCACCCTTTATCTATATAAGAGGCGGATGGACTTCCCGTAGAAGAAAGGACTTGCCTTACCGTCCAAATCATCAAGATCTAACCAAACTCGTACTTCTCATGCCCTTTGGCCCGGATGTCCGGTTCTAGGCCCGGATGATCCGACCTAGCCCAGTTTTCTGATAGCAGCTCACTGTTTTGGCTCTAAAATCTACATACGACCTCAGATATGGACGTTTTTATATCAAAATCAACCGCCTCGACGAAACGCACAACTTTCATGTTGAACACTTTTCGATCCGAGGCCATCTTGATGGTGTTTCGGGCCATTTTCTAAAGTATGTAATAGAAAAAGTTGTCCGGACGTCGGGACTTCTATCCGGATTGTTCGGCCTCCACCCGGATCATCCGGGACTGAACCCAGATCATCTGGCTTCATCATAAACCTTTTGTTGTTTTCGGTGCTTCAATTTCCCGGATGATCCGGGCCCCGGCCCGGATGATCCGGCCAAACACTGCTGCAGCGCACGATTTTGCCTGTAACTTTCGCATACGATCTTGGATAGGGATGATTCTTATATCAAAATCGTCCGTTTCAACAAGACGAAGAACTTTGTAGTTGAAACTTTTTCCATACGAGGCCATCTTGGGGGCGTAATCAGCCGAATAGTGTTCTGAATACAAAATCTAAGTACTTCGAATACAACTTCGGCCTTAGAGATGAGACCGGATGACTATGGCCCAAATATCAAAGTTTTTCCTTTTGACGATACGGAACTTTCTCACTTTGAGCACTTCTCCATTTGAGGCCATCTTAATGAAGTTCTTCGTCGTGCCAAAATCTGGTGTCAACACATGCCCCCCTGTTTTTCGGCAAAGTTGTGTGCCAAAAAATAACTTGCACGATGCTTTTCCTAAGGACGATGTCAACACTCCATCGGCTATTTTATGTGCTTAGGACGATAAGTATATATCGGCCATTTGGATTAGCAACAAAAGTAAAGCTAATCAAACATATGATGATTTGGTAATACCCTTTCATGATGTAAGAAATTATATTGCATCCATGGTTTAAAATAAGCCCATTGAGGGTAACCAATCATACCTGATGAGAAATTCCATGGCATAGGCATCAACGACATTGTTGAAGAAAATGGATAATGTGTGGACCGAAGATGTTGAAACCTTCGGCTTGGTCCTTCATAGTTTTCACTCTTTCCCTTCTTCACATTTGCCGCACTCCTTGTAAAGGAAGCTTGCACATAATTCTTATTTTGAATACTTCCTTTGGGAACCCATGCCATGTTTCTCTTTTCAAGTTCTTGTGCACTAAGCTTTTGCAACTTCTTCTTTTGCCAATATGATAAGCTGAGTGGGCACCCCGGCTGCGATTTTGTTTGAAGTAATGTCAATTCTTGTTTTACCTTGTGCACTGTCAACTTTTTCCCTTCAGATTTGGCACTTGATTGATTTGCCTTATTGCCTTTTGTAGCCAATGTCGACACTTTACTTGGCTCTTTTTCATCTGAGATTATATCTGAAGTGGCACTCTTACGATCATCTCGTTTGACGCGGTAGACTTGCTTGACCACCTCATTCTTGTTCATTGAGCTCCGGACCGATTTCTTATGATTGAAATTGTCTTTGACATGTGATTGTTCAAATGTTGATCTTTTTGGAGCTGCATAATGTTTGTGAGATGATCTAAAATAAGATGAAGAATGCGCTCTTGTATCATACCTGTCCCACGATGGATATGGATTTACATGATCATAGTAAGGTATCCATGGCATTGGCATTGGCGGCACAAAATATGGATATGAATATACCGCATTAGAATTCTCATTTTGCCAATACCAATCCTTGGATTTGCGCCTATGGGGTGATCTTGATGCCTTTGCATTACTTGGACGATAAGCACTGTTCTCCTCACTTATCTTCTGATATTTTTCCAATAGTTGCACGAAAGTGACTTTCGGCTTTTTTATCTTTGTGCTTACGTCGGCCTTTATTTTCTTTGGTTGTGCTTGCACCGATCTTTGGATTTTCTTGTTGCCCCCCAGTCCTTGGCGTCTCCATTGTAACTCCGATAGAATTCTCGCCCTCAAGATTATGTTCATTATGCTCTTCAATAATTTCTTTACTTGAAAGCTTGATCCCATCACCTGCAGTTTTTACCTTCTCTTTAAAATGGACCGGCTTGAAGCAGCCGATACAAAAACCTTTTACCATTGGGACCAATTGGAATGGACTCGTCATTTCTTGGTGTCTCAACAAATTTCAATCGTCCTTTATCAATGGCCGATTTAACTATTTGACGAAACATGTTGCAATCCTCAATACTATGCTTGAACGAATCATGCAACTTACAATAAATTCGTCCTTGGATAGATGTCTTGACATGGTGATCAAGAATTCTAATGTGATTATTTTTCAACAACAAATCAAAGATTTGATCGCACATGTTTGAATCGAAGGTATACATTTTGTTTTTTAGCCGATCTTGGTGTGCGAACGGCTTTGGAAGTAAGCAAACGAATGGTTCAGATTTAGAATCTCCCCATTCGGCTATGCATTGTGTTTTACACCCTATCTCCGATGTATTTGGATAAGATATTATATTAGCATCGGATTTCTCAAAAGAATTTGACCTTGGCTTTAAATTTCTGAAACGAAAATAGTTAGAATACACATGTCTCAATTGAGACCAAGTGCAAGCCAAGTAAGAAACAAGCAAAGATACCCAATTAGATATGAAATTTTGATAAAGCAATGGGGAAAACTTTGGTTGTAATAATAGGTCACTATCGGTCTTCATAAATGGCATGATAGATTGACCGATATGTTCTATAACATTTTTATTGCTAACAAGTAAATTTCCCTTCGTCATTGGTCTTTCAAAATTACTTATGAGAATTTCTCTTATAGAAGCATAAACAATAAAGTTGTGACCAAATCGGAAGATAGGTAAATCACTTGCTAGACATACCTTTTCAAACACGTTGGGAGAGCATAATGGTTGCGTTACTTGAACGATAGATTGTTCCTCTTTCGAATAGCTCCCCAACACCTTGTCATCCTGTTTTTCTATAATAGATTTGGCATACGTAATATTTGATTCGGTCTTTTCAATAGCCGAATTAACTTTGTTATCTGAATCACCATCTTTTTTGATAATTCTATCCATACCCAATGCTTTCTATTTTTGACATAATCTAGCTTGAATTGCAGCAGAATTAATAGGCTTTCCCTCTTTTATTAATTCATGTAGAACAACATTGCATTCGTCCCAAAAAAGACGTAAGATTTTTCTTAATGACCCAATCTAGATAGAATTTCCCCCCGACACTTTCAGACTCTTTTGGTAACGATATGTCACCAAAATTCTGTAATTTTGCAGGGGAAACATTGTATGCTACGATACTAGGTGAAGACACATGTGATCTTATAGAATTTTCACTTATTCGGCCATTAGCGTGAAGGTGCGAAGCCGAATTATGAATACCCATAGATGCACATGGTGCCAAACAATTAGTAGCATGAGGTGTAGCATATGATGATTGAGGGTAATTGGCCGGATAACTAGTAGTAGCAGAGCCAATTCCCGTATCCACCGGCATGTTTTGATTAACATATTGCAAGCTAGTTGCCGATGAATAAAAAGGTGAAACACTTTGTTGCATACTATCAGAAGTTCCTATGTGAAGTGTTTCAACTTGATTAACAGAACTCATCATGTTGTTCATCGGCATATGGATTTGTGGGGCTGCCGATGCATGGGAGTTCGTATACATATGTTCCATGTTGCTAAAACTATATGAGGTAGAAGCATGGAGATTTTGTTGCATCGGCTCTTGCACATAATTAGATGCATGATTGATAAAGCTAGGGCTAGCCGATACATTATGCTCATTAAACGATCTAGCAACAACATATGCATTATTTGCATCTACATAAGTGAATTGGGTATTCATGTTACCTTTGTAGATTGCAAACCCTAGATGACGATCTCTTCGTAGCAAGAACGGGCCGGAGATCGTTCAAAGCTTCGATCCCTAGCGGAGTCGCCAAAAAATGTGTTCGCACACGTACACGTCACCGTGTACCTCCAACACCGAGGGTGATGCACCGCAGCTCACGTCGAAGGAGACCCGTCCGGAAGCGCGGTACGCAAACAATCCAGCGGGTGCTTTTGAGGACCCGAAACCCCACACGCCTAGGAGGGACCCCGTCAGGGCGCACAACGGCTATGGGCTGCCCTAGGTCGGCCTGACCGCCCCTAGGGCCTCGAGGTTCGCCGCCCTGCAATGAAGAAGAACGAACGAAGAACGAGGAAGAAGAAGAACAAGGGAGAAGGAAAAGTAAAGGTAAAAGATATAGATAGATTTGTTCGATTGTGTATTGTTGTTCAATCGGCCGTCACCTCTTATCTATATAAGAGGCGGATGGACTTCCCGTACAAGAAAAGGACTTGCCTTGCTGTCCAAATCATCAAGATCTAACCAAACTCGGACTTCTCACGACCTCCGGCCCGGATGATCCGGCCTAGCCCAGTTTTCTGATAGCAGCTCACTGTTTTGGCTTTAGAATCCACATACGACCTCGTATTTGGACGTTTTTTATACCAAAATCAACCGCCTCGACGAGACGCACAACTTTCATGTTAAACACTTTTCGATCTGAGGCCATCTTGATGGTGTTTTGGGCCGTTTTATAAAGTTTGTAGTAGAAAAAGCTGTCCGGACGTCCGGACTTCTATCCGGATTTTCCGGCCTCCACCCGGATCATCCGGGACTGGACCCAGATCATCCGGCTTCATCATAAACCTTTTTTTATTTTCGGTGCTTCAATTTCCTGGATGATCCGGCCAAACACTGCTGCAGCGCACGATTTTGCCTGTAACTTTCACATACGACCTCGGATGGGGACGATTCTTATATCAAAATCATGCGTTTCGACGATACGAAGAACTTTGCAGTTGAAACTTTTCCCATACGAGGCCATCTTGGGGGCGTAATCAGCCGAATAGTGTTCTGAATACAAAATCTAAGTATTTCGAACACAACTTCGGCCTTAGAGATGAGACCGGATGACTATGGACCAAATATCAAAGTTTTTCCTTTTGACGATACGGAATTTTCGCACTTTGAGCACTCCTCCATTTGAGGCCATCTTAATTAAGTTCTTCGCCGTGCCAAAATCTGGTGTCAACAACATGATCCTTCGCTTGATGGGTGTGTGGTAAGGTTAGGGTTGAGGGAGAAGCTGCCGAGGCCGTTGCGGTGGTGTCACGTCAGAATAAGTTTTTTCGGGCTCCGTTCGCGGTCAGGCGAGGCTTTTGCCTTCGTCTAGGAGCCAGCGGGGTGGGGGATCCCCGGATCTCGTCGAGGTCGCGGGCTATGATGGATGGAGGTCCATTGGCACTGGCCGTTTGGGTCCTCAGATGAGCGATGGATGCAGGGAGACGGAGACCCTTCTTCTTCCTTGTCGGTATGATTTGCTGCTGCTATTCTTCTCCTTCCTCTGCGCCGATGCTGGTGGAAGATCCTGTTTTGTCCGGGCGGAATACCCGGTCGCGGTGCTGGACCGGTCGGATGACTCGAGTTCTCTTCCTTCCGGAAGAGGCACTTTTCACGTTACTCAAAGCCAAAAATGGCGACGGCTGTTGCAAGTGTGTTGGATTAATGTCCATGCCCTCTTAGCGCTGGTGTTAAGAAAGGAGGAAGCAGCGTGGCGGCAATTGTACCGTGGTCGAAGATGACGACCTGCTTGCAGATCCTTCTGCTGCAGGGGTTTTCTCTCAAGATTCAGGGATGATAACACAGGGCTTCGGAGATCTTCTTGTGTTATGGTTGTTTTAGGGTACTCTAGATATTCATGGTCCTTTGTGTTTGCGTTTCAGTGTGCTTGTAAGGGTCGACTACTGTGTACTGTTTCGTGATTTGAATGATTTTTTTTAAAAAAAACTAAAGTACACGTGATGGCGACACCTCTATTATCCAAATGAGCTGGCTACGGCACAGCCTTTGCGCGTTCGACACACAGAAGACAGCGACCTAGGCCGGAGAGGGAAAAGTTCACTTTTGTCCACTCTACACGCTGTGTGCATCGGTCACGCCGTGCATAGTTTATCTGGTGACTGGTGGCCGACTAGAACGCACGCATATACAATGGCCAGGCCGGCAGCTGGTGGATCGACCCGTCCCAGTTCACCACCTAGGATATCTCTTCTATTGAGACGGATCCCTTCGTTTTTTTTATGATATAATTGTTGCACAAGGGAGAGGAGTGGAGAGATCGACAGCTCATGCACATCTAAGTTTTAGCTACGAGCTGTCGATCGATGGCAGCTTGTTTCCAGATGATCCCCGGTATTTACTTGTTCTACTCCTTATGAGATGACAGGCTATATAAAAATACTCACATAAACATCAGGTCCTTTGAAAAGCCTTGAAGCTTTAGCTTGGTCACCAACTGGTATAGCCACAATATTTATTTTGGTCTATACTTGTATGACATACGTACATATTTTACAAGATAGGGCTCGAGTGAGTTGTTTACGTACGGCATCTTTTTTATTTATTTTTGAATGCATACGGCATCTGATTTAATTGACATGAGCCGCGCGGTCGAAAAGGCAATTTTTGGCATGTTCTGCACAGCTGCTACACATGGCCTGGTCCCCGAAGATCTGGATGGATTCTTCCTCGGTTTTTCCGCTCCTGTTCTAGTCGATTTTGGAGTACTTAGAAAAATGAGAAGTCCTTGTTGGCTGTATCATCTGTATATGCTACTACTCCAAGAAGAAGGATACTCTGTTGGAGTTGAAAATTGACGTTTGAAGCTCGCACCCGGTCATCTAGAGCAAATATCTGCAAGAAATCAGAGGGAGGGAAATGTTTCGGAAAAAAGAAAGAAACGGAAAAGGAAGGTCCTTGGTCGCATCGCACAACCCAACACGAGAATTGCAGTGGGGAGAAAGAGCTGCGATTCTTTCTCCGCGAAATAGTTGAGTCCTCCAGCTCAGATTGTTGAAAGATTATAGCGAGTGAGTGCCCATTCGACCCTTTTAATTTTTGACGATGTACTTGTAGTCAGAGGACTTGTTCTAAGTCTACGGTTTTAGTCCACACAAAAGACCAGCTGTATATATTAATGTATGCTTCTACAATAAACTAATGCTGCGGCTGCTGCTACTGACCAACAGAACATGCGGCTAGCAGATTAATCCAACCGGCCCACTGGATCATAACTTATACAGTTATACTCCATGGATATTGTTCCGTCCACCTCGCCGGCCATCTCTTGGCCCGGATACAGTGTCAGACCCCGTGCGCATGTGCCAATCAATAAGAGCGAAAAGGCGATCGGTGGACTATGCGAAAAATATTAATTAAGCGGTGAAGCCTGCAGCTTACGAGCACGAGTGGCTGGTGTGCTAATCATCGTTATTGTTAAGGAAATCGTTAACTGGTAGCTGCTTGGTCGGCCGGTGAGTAGGAAATTAATAGATTAATCGGCAAGTTAATCGCCCATTTAATGAATTAATCGGATGATTTATCAGGTAATCGGCTACTCGGGACCCTATGAGTAGGGATTAATCGGCAAGTTAACTGGTTAATCGAATGAATTCTTGAACAGGGATCGTCATTACTCCAACTAATCATCAGGTCGGGGAGGTTAGGGCATGTGAGTCATCATCCTGGCTCATGGCATGTACAATGATGGCATATGGATACATATATCTCATCATAAAAAGTAATTTGAAGCATCTACATTTAATTTTTCTCTTCAATACAAGCTATCACTAGTGGGCCTCATTAAGAAATAGAAAATAAAGACTCTAATACACATGCATCTCTACTTTTTACTACAACCTTTTCAACTTTTGTCACAGGAACACACTTTTTTTTCAAGCACCCGTCTCCTGAAAAGGATTCTGTTTCCTTATCCGAACCTACTTAATGTCATATCCGATCCTACATGACATGTGAAGCATTACCTTAAAACTATGCATTGTACATGTCCTCATGCCCCTGGGCGAGCGCGAAGGCCAACAAAAGCCACCTTTTGGACAGCAATCGCTCGCTCGCGCGGCCACTTGATAAAACATGTCGCCCCGACCCGTCCGCGTTTGTAGCCACATCTCGGAAGAAAGGAACATGCGTAGTCGTACGTTGATGTGTGTGGTGTGCGCCCTCCAACCAACCAAGACAGATGAATGCAGCATGAGTATTACTGTTGGGAGATTATCATGATTCATCACAGATCTCGATCGCCTACCGCATAAATTGCAAAAGCGGAATTCACGTTGGAGTGCACAGAGTGGGTGAGGGTATCCATCGATCAATCCATCCCACCAGCTGTAGCTGCTGCTAGTAAGTAATATGCGGATCAACCTATGGCTTGAATGGTTAGGAGTCTAGTGGTTTCTTCATGCCATCAGAGATTAAGTCCTAAACTTGACACCGATTCTCGCATTTTTCTGGATTTATTTTAGGCATTTTGATGATGTGCGTTCAGTGAGAGGAGATGTCTTTGTCGATTATAAAGGGATTTGTGACGACTTCACTAATCTCAAGATGATACGCCGGCACAGTCTCTCGAAGGTGCTCATTGAGATTTATAGGGGTGATTATATGGGTGGATGTATATTATTTTGCATGGTAATACGCATCACATTTATATATCATAAGGATCATATTACAATCCATGTAAACACCGACCTGGCAAGACTGAAAAGACAGCAAAACACTAGCCTTTGCAAAAAAAAATACCAGCCAAGAAACAAAATACAATCAAGACCAAAGAATCCCTTAAGTTTGACACCATCGTCTATCACCTACCTGTGGCAACACCAGAACACCCACTAAAGAAAGAATGACAGATCCCCTCCTCACCCGAACTCGACGTGGCTCCATCGCTGATGCAGCTTTGTGGACCTCCAATATGGCTCGCCAAATGCAAAGACATTGCTGTTGAATGAATCAGACCGAGGCAACACCCCAGACACACTATTGAAATTCAGATCTAGCATCAATGACCGGTCGCGAAATTTCGACCCAGATGGGAGCCTCAAAACGCCCAGGCTGTCTGGCGGCACTTGTATCCAACCCAAATATAGGCGGATATGAGGAGGTCCGGACGCGTCCGCCACGTCGGCTCACCACGACCTCACTCCGTCCCCGCAAATATCCCCAATCCAGAAACCATACCTCACTCCGCTCTCGCTCCGTCTCTTCTTCTCCACCCCCAATTTCCCTGATTCGATCCAGTCCGACGACTCCGGTGACCATGTCGAGCTACGGCAACCGCTCCGACTCTGACCTCGACATCAGTGAGGGGCTGATCATCCGCATTGCCCTGGAGAGATCCAATGTGGACACGGGGGATAGTTCAGGATCTGTCGCCTTGCCTCTCCCCCGCCGGCGTGGGCTCCTCCCGGCCTGTGCACAACTCCGCGAGGGCTGCGTAGTCCGTGCCTCCCCACGCCGTCCTCTTCTCCCGCCATTCGCTGCTCCATGCGAGCAGCGGTGTGTGCTAGTATCCGCATCGCCGGCCCGGACACGCATGCCGGAACCGGAGGCGCGCGCCACCCGCCGCGAGAGGCAGCGGGCACGGGAGACGAAGGAGGCGGAGTAGTCCGTGCGCTGCCGTGGGTTGCTAGCGGAGCCCGACGAGGACGAGTGGCTCGTCTCTTGGGTCTACTGAGACAGTCCTGGACTAAGGGGTCCTTGGGCGTCCGGCCTGTTATCCATGGGCCGGACTGATGGGCTGTGAAGACATGAAGGCCGAAGACTGTACCTATGTCCGGATTGGACTCCCTTGGCGTGGAAGGCAAGCTTGGGACCGACTATGAAGCTTCCTTCTTATGTAACCGACTCTATGTAACCCTAGATCCCCCCGGTTCTATAGAAACCGGAGGGGTTAGTCCGGAAAGGAGAGACTCATTACCATAGTCATACAGGTTAGACTTCTAGGGTTTAGCTATTACGATCTCGTGGTAGATCAACTCTTGTAACACTCATATTCATCAAGATCAATCAAACAGGACATATGGTATTACCTCCATAGAGAGGGCCCGAACCTGGGTAAACATCGTGTCCCCCGTCTCCTATTACCATCGATCCTAGACACACAGTTCGGGACCCCCTACCCGAGATCCACCGGTTTTGACACCGACATTGGTGCTTTCATTAAGAGTTCCACTGTGCCGTCAACGAGAGGTTCGATGCCCCCTCCGATCGTCTATAGTGACGTTGTCCAATGAGAAACCTTCCTCCACGGACATATTTTCGTATTCGGCGGCTTCATATTGTGGGCCAACTCGCTTGGCCATCTGGAGCAGATTGATAACTACGCCACTGGCCATCAGGTCAGATTTGGAAGCTTGAACTATGTCACATATATCAGTGGAGACTTGATCTTCAATGCATTTGAGACCGCAACGATCGCTCCCGCTCACCCCGGTGAACATGACTTAAATCTGTCATTGGACCAGATTCAAGAGATGGCTCCTGTTGCTGCAATGGCCTTAGAACCAGAGAAGATCGTGCCATTCGAGGCCACAGAGTCCGCGGCGTTAGAGCCGCACGCAGACTCTACACCCTGCAATATTTGCGCCAACGGAACTCCGAACTTGTCTCCGGCTACAAGTTCCGGACAATGTACGCTTGCGGACACTGAGCTAGATCGGTTATCGATCTTCGAATTCAGTGCCGCAGACGTTTTTCAGCACTCACCTTTGGGAGATGTGCTAAACTCTTCAAAGAACCTGTCATTCATGGGAGACTCGTAGTCGAACTATGTCCGGCTCAAACTAGGGGCTGACGACGGAGAATTTCGCTTCCCACCTGCTACCCACTTTCATAGCCATTGTCGAGGACTTAACCGACATGCCCGCTCCTGGCTTCGCAGACATTGACGGTATAGACGACGATGCCGATAAGGAGCAAGGCCAAGACACGCCAGTCATCAGGCGCGAGACGGCCACCCCTTCACATGACGTGTACATGATCGATACACTTAAAAAGCCTCGTGGCAAAGACAAGGGAGATCCAGTTAAAACTCCTGAGTCACATCCTAAGTTTCGGCGCCCAAACGCCGCCCCAAGTCACGCCGCAGCAACAATGGCACTGGAGAAAATAGTACTCCGAACGGCGCCGAAAGCAATGAAGACCCTGTGGGAGCAACATCCGAGCAGGAGGAACAGGAAAACAGGCAAGCCAGCCCCGACGAACAGGCCCTGCCCAGCGACGGTTCGGAGGACGACAACTACCTTCCGCTCTCCAAAGATTAGGTAAGCCTCGGCGACGAAGACTTCATCGTACCCGAAGAGCCCCTCGAACAGGAGCGCTTCAAGCGCAGGTTGATAGCTACAGCAAAGAGCTTGAAAAAGAAGCAGCAGCAGCTTCAAGCTGACCAAGACCTACTCAACGACAGATGGACCGAAGTCCTGGTCGCCGAAGAATACGGCCTTAGTAGCCTAGCCAAAGGCTACCCAAAGCACAGATTGCTATACCAGTCGGATGAAGGGGCGTTGGAGCCCATACCATCGTCACACAATGCGGCAGGTCGCCGGCAACTCCGTCCGGATAAAGAGACAACTCAAGCCGAACACCAGACAGCCCCACCTCACCGTAAAGGCAGGAACAACGCAGGTCACGATTACCCAGACGACCTGCAGAGTGACTTGGACAATGGAGCAGGACATGCAAGACCGATCTACGGATCGCGAAAGCATGCTTCGGCATGCAACGACGGCTACCTATTCGGATGTGTCAAACCTCACCATGCCCGAGCCGAAAACCGCAAAGGGACTCCTTCGGAGTTACGTCGTATTGTGGCCCAGCATAGAGGCGCCGCACACCTGCTTTGCTTCACTGATAAAGTAATGGATCATGAATTTCCCGAAGGATTCAAACCCGTCAATATTGAATCATACGACGGGGCAACAAATCCCGCGGTGTGGATAGAAGATTTCATCCTCCACATCCATATGGCACGTGAGGATGACCTCCACGCCATTAAATACCTCCCACTAAAACTAAAAGGGCCAGCTCGGTACTGGTTAAACAGCCTACCTGAAAATTGGAGGAGGCCTTCCTTGATAACTTCTGAGGAACATATGTCCGGCTACCGGATGCCGATGACCTAAGTCAAATTGTCCAACAGCCCGGAGAATCAGCCAGGGAGCTCTGGACTTGTTTCTTAGTCAAAAAGAACCAAATCGCCGACTGTCCGGACGCGGAAGCCCTTGCGGCTTTCAGACACGGCGTCTGGGATGAATGGCTTGCACGCCACCTTGGCCAAGAAGGACCTAAATCTATGACATCCCTCACTGCTCTGATGACCCGCTTTTGCACGGGAGAAGACAGCTGGCTAGCTCGCAGAAGCAATAGCGCAAGCAACCAGGGCACCTCCGAAATCCGAGACGGCAACGGCAAGCCACGAGGAAGAAAAAACAACAGTCGCAATGACAATGAAAGATCAGGCGACACAGTGGTCAACGCCAGATTCAGCAACCCCAAGCCCGGTCAGTGGAAGAAGCCATTCAAGGCGAATCGAGACGAACCATCCAATCTGGACAGGATATTGGGCCGACCATGACAGATTCATGGCCAACCCGATAAACCAGCTAATCATACCAATAGAAACTGCCAGGTCTTTAAACATGCCGGCAAGCTCAATGCCGAACATAAGGGGAGGAGGCCGCCAAGCGACAGGGATGAGGAAAGGTTCACCAACGAAACACCGGGGGTCAGAAGCAACCTCCACCCGAGGATCATCTACTGCTAGAATGGAAATAGCAACCCGGCTTCCGCCACCCACTCCACACACCTACAAAATTTGTACCGCGCATACATCATTACGTACTCAAGATATCATGGGCATTGGCGGAAGCACAATACGGACAAGCCTGCAAGCACTCCAGTAACTTTCTTTTATTACTTATTTTTATTCGCTTCCTTCGCTATCCTTTAAAAATAGGTGACGAACAGGATAAACATTTGAAACTGGCTCTATCGGAGTCCGGATCCGTACACTCACCCAAGGGGCTACTTCCATCAAGGATTCCCCCCACCGAGGACTCGTGGCGCAGACGTGCGACAGGAGGTCCAAAATAAGTTTTTGTAGACCGCACTCCCTATTTCTTGAGCATGTACTATGCTTGTTCCTCCGCCTCCAACCCCGAGCATGTCAAATAGCCGGGCGGATGTCTTATATATATATATATATATATATATATATATATATCATAAGTAATCATTGGCATATCGCTCAGTTACCAGTAAACAATATCTGAACTAATCATCTGTATTGTTTTCCCGACAAATATGGCTCCTACGGCTATTTCACAGAAATACCTGGGCATAACCTACCAGGGGCTCGGTGTGGGAACAAATGAGTTGCCAGTAAAAGTCCGAACAGCTCTACAGCATACTTCGGCGTTGCAAGTTTGGCCTTATATGCATCAGCTCCGAATCATTGTCTTGGGTCAATAGTTGGGTTGCCCGGCTCCTGTGATTGCTACCCTAGGTTCCGCTCTATCGGCTAGGTAGTAAAGGGAGAACTACTGCGATTATGCCCTGGTCTAAACCGGACGAGCACCTCAATAGAGAAAGCCGAAAACTGACTGTCATGATGCGGCGTGAGCTGGTCAACCAGTTGACGACTTATTGGAATCTTTAGCGATTCTCCGTGTCATGTGAGGGATCTTTTTTAGATCAAATATGTAAGGCACCATACGCCGCATACATACCAGGGGCTATGTCATAGCCCCACCATAAAACTCCCATGGCTAAGTGAAAGTGTTAACGCCTTATAGTCCGATTGCCTAGTTCGCCGCATTATCACCTCCTTCATGGACCAAGACGTTGGGTAAAGAGTGATTAAATGCTTTTCCGAACACCCTGGTACTTCATACGAGGGGGCTGAAGCCGACGACTGGAAAACTTTCAGATTATATCAAAACAGCCGCACAGGAGGAATTCAAGCTTTCAAGCAAAACATAAATAGATTGATTAAAAAATTGTCTTTTACAATTTTCATACACCTCACTCAAACATTATGTCTTTTGAGCACTGACCCTCTATAAAGCGGGCGGCCTTTAAGACCTCTTCAAAATAATGCTCTGGTTCCAGACAGTCCTTGCCTTTGGGTGGACCCTTCGTCGCAACATCGATGGCCTTCATCTTCCCCCAGAACGTCTTGACTCGGGCAAAAGCCATCTGTGCACCCTCAATGCACGTTGACCGCTTCACAACATCGATACGCGGCACCGCGTCAACAAACCTTTGCACCAAACCGAAATAGCTATTCAGAACAGGCTCGGTTGGTCACAACCGGATTACAACGTCCTTCATGGCAGCGCCGGATATCCTATGAAGTTCGGCCCATTGGGACATCTGTTCATTGAGCAACAAAGGGCACTTTGATGCGCCAAACTGCGACCAAAAAAGCTTCTCTGTTGCATATCCATCTCGCGCTTGGTAATACTGCGCCGCATCGGCAGAACTCTTTGGCAAGTCCAAGAACTCATCCGGAGAACTCCATACTTGGTTAAGCTGGGCATAATTCGGATCACCAAACTTAGTTTGCGGCAGAAAGGGCTTCCCAGCCACAATCTCCCTCGCCTGTCGAACCTCCTCACAGGCTGCTCTGCATTCCGACCGCGCTTCTCTCGCCTCTTGTAAGGCCTTTTCCAGATCAGCTGTTAAGGCTTTACTCTCCTCCAGAAATTCGCAGCGGCCGGTAGCATTCTCCAGTTCGAGCATCATCGTGGATATCTTCTCCTCATCTTGGTGTCGTGCAGCTTGTTCGGCTTTTAATTCAGTCGATGCCTTTTCGATAGCAGCATTGCTACGCCGGGCCTGCTCCTTGGCCTGGGCCAGCTCCGCTTGAAGAACCTCAACGTCGGCAGCACCATCTGCAGCCACATCTCAGCATCATGCTTATACCACAAAAATGTATGAGAATTGTCTCGAATACATACCTTGCGACTCGTCCAGACGCATATTGAGTAAAGCAAGATCATCCCCTGCCACATCAAGCTTCCACTGCAAATCAGCAATCTCCGTAGTCCGGGAAGTGGCCAAGGGGGAAGCTGTAACACCCCGGATATGATTTACCCAATATGTAATCCAACTCTTGCTGTTTCTGGCGTTAAGTTATTTTATTTTCTCGGGTTCGGGTTTTTGTCTCCGTGTGTTGTTGTTGTTGTCATGAATCTCATATCATGTCATCATGTGCATTGCATTTGCATATGTGTTCGTCTCATGCATCCGAGCATTTTCCCCGTTGTCCGTTTTGCATTCCGGCGCTCCGTTCTCCTCCGGTGATCATTTCAACCTACTTTTCGTGTGTGGGGGTTAAACATTACCAGATTGGGCCGAGACTTGCCAAGCAGCCTTGGTTTACTACCGGTAGACCGCCTGTCAAGTTTCGTACCATTTGGACTTCGTTTGATGCTCCAAGGGTTAACCGAGGGACCGAAAAGGCCTCGTGTGTGTTGCAGCCCAACACCCTTCCAATTTGGCCCAAAACCCACCAAAACCCTCTCCATCATCTAGAGCGTTCGATCACGATCACGTGGCCGAAAACCGCACCTCATTTGGACTCTCCTAACTCTCTCTATGCCTATAAATAGCCCCCGCCGTAATCCATGGGTCCTTCTTCCCCAAACCCTAAAAAAATCATCTCCGCCGCCACCGGACACGTCCGGACGGCGCCGAACGCGTCCGCCGCCGCCTCTGCGCAAACCCGCTCCCGCCACGTGGCACCGCCGGCGCCTCCCACCGCGGCCCGCCGCAGCCCACATCGGGCCCCCGAGAGCCCGCGCGCGCCCCGCGCCGCCTCAGGCCTCGCCCGCCGTTCTTCCCGCCGACCGGCGCCCGGCGCCGCCTCCGGCCGGACTCCGGCGCTGCCCCGCCGCCCTTGTCGCCGGCTGCCGCGGGCGACCTCGCCGCCCGCCGCCGCGGCGCACCGGCCGCCTCCTCTCGCCGCCCCGGATCCACCCTCCTCCGAGCCGGCCCCGACGTCCTCGACCTCTCTGGCGCCGACCTTGTCTTCTCCGGCGATCTCCGCACTGTTCCGGCGATCCTCGTTGCGCGTGCCACCCCGATCCAGATCTGGATCCAAACCCTAGAGGGTTGACTTTTTCCCCTCTCCAGTTATCTTTTTGCATTCTTTGACGCATCGTAACTCCGCATCTGTAGATTCGATTTGGGCATATAGCATATCAAAATGTTCGCCTCAGAGAGTACATCATTCCATCTCATTGCATCATTTTCATTTGAGTTCATATTGATGCCTGAAATGCTGTTGGAAGAGTGCTTTTTGAGATAATTGTCAGATCTGCTGCTCCAAATAGCTATTTGTCATTTTTGCCATGATTATTGTGTGAATGATATGCCCCTGAGCTCTACATATGTTTTGTTATATGCTTTGCCATCTTTACAGAGGTGCTATCCTTGTATTTTTATGATGTGTGTGATGACTAGCACAAGCTTGCAAAGTGGTGCATTCGTTAATGCTGATTTCAGGGACTTAGACCTTCCACTAAGTCCTTGATCTGTTTTTATCAATATGCCATATGTTCATGTTGTTTCCTAGTGATCCGTGCCTCTTTTGAGGATGATCAGTAAGAATGTTTTGTTAATCTTGTAGTGCTCTATCCATCCATGTCTTTGTTTGCAATTATAGAGCACCCTAGCTTGAGTCAATCGAGCTCTACTTTTGCTATTTCGTGAATCTAGGCAGATTGTCTACTTGTTAGCGATTTTGCCGAGGATGTTGTAGTTGATCCGTGCATGCTATGTTGTTGTTCTTACCATGTCTAGATTGCATATTGTGTATTCTTGATGGGGGCATGCTTAGATTGTCATGCCTTACTTTGTAGTGAGTGCATCGAGCTCGTAAACATGCCTACTTGATATCTGATTTGCATTCTCCAGTTTTTCATAAAGTCTGAGATCTGATTATGTTTTTGCCATGTTCACATGCTTGCAATTGTATTTTCTAAACCCTTTTGACTCAAGGTCACTAAGGGACTTTTGTTAAGCTCTTTGAGTAGCTCCATGCCATGCTTTGCTTTGCCATGTTAAGTTCCTGTAGCATCTAGTTTTCATGCTCCAAAGTGTGCTACCTGATCTGAAATTCCAGACAAGTGTTAATTTCACCAAGTCTGAAATCTGTTTACAAATTGCACTTTTGTCATGCTTGTTTGAACCTGGTAATGGATGAATTGGACGTAGCTCAGTGTTCATCTTTTGTTAAGCATCATGAATGGATCCCTGCCATGTATTTTGTTGCCATGTTTGAGTGCCGTAGCATGTTTAACTTGTTACATTTAGATGGCTACTTGCTGTTTATCGCCGACCGGTGCCATATTTGAATTGCTTGCCGTTTCCAAACCGTGCCTCCGATTCCGGTGTTCTTTATATCGATTTCATCCGAAATCATCTCAACTTTCCAGTGGCACACTTGGATTTCCAAGTTGAGGCCAGGTTCATTCATTCCTTGTCAAATCTTGCATATACATCACATATCGCATCCCGCATAGCATACCATGTTTGCATCATGTTGTTTGAGTTTGCACGTGGTTGATTTGTTCTTGTTGCTTGTTTATCTTGTTTGGGTAGAGCCAGCAGACGAGTTCTCTAACGAGGAGCCCGTTGCGTTTGCTTTCGAGGATCCAGTCAACTCTGACAACTTTGCAGGCAAGATGATCATACCCTCGAAATCACTTCTATCTTTGCTTTGCTAGATGCTCGCTCTTTTGCTATGCCTATGCTACGATGCCTACCACTTGCTTATCATACCTCCCAAATTGCCATGTCAAACCTCTAACCCACCATGTCCTAGCAAACCGTCGATTGGCTATGTTACCGCTGTGCTCAGACCCTCTTATAGCGTTGCTAGTTGCAGGTGAAGATTGGAGACCGTTCCTTGTTGGAACATTACTTTCTTGTTGGGATATCATTATGTTATCTTGTTATCTTAATGCATCTATATACTTGGTAAAGGGTGGAAGGCTCGGCCTTTTAGCCTAGTGTTTTGTTCCACTTTTGCCGCCCTAGTTTCCGTCATATTGGTGTTATGTTCCCGGATTTTGCGTTCCTGACGCGGTTGGGTAATAATGGGAACCTTCGCCTTGAACAAAGCTCTTCCAGCAATGCCCAACCTTGGTTTTACCATTTGCCACCTAGCCTCTTTTTCCCTTGGGTTTCCGGAGCCCGAGGGTCATCTTATTTAAACCCCCCTGGGCCAGTGCTCCTCTGAGTGTTGGTCCGAACCGGGCAGCCTGCGGGGCCACCTCGGGGAAACTCGAGGTTTGGTTTTACTCGTAGCTTGACCTATCTGAGTCTGCCCTGAGAACGAGATATGTGCAGCTCCTATCGGGATTTGTCGGCACATTCAGGCGGTGTTGCTAGATTTATTTTAACTTGTCGAAGTGTCTTGTAGAACCGGGATGCCGAGTCTGATCGGAATGTCTCGGGAGAAGGTATATCCTTCGTTGACCGTGAGAGCTTGTCATGGGCTAAGTTGGGACTCCCCTGCAGGGATTTGAACTTTCGAAAGCCGTGCCCGTGGTTATGGGAAGATGGGAATTTGTTAATGTCCGGTTGTAGATAACTTGAACCTTAACTTAATTAAAATGAATCAACTGTGTGTGTTACCGTGATGGTCTCTTCTCGGCGGAGTCCGGGAAGTGAACACGGTGTTGGAGTAATGCTTGCCGCAGGTTGTTCTCTAGTTATTCGTTCGCGCTTTGCCTTCTCTTCTCGCTCTCTTTTGCGAACAGGTTAGCCACCATATATGCTAGTCGCTTGCTGCAGCTCCACATATTACCTTGCCTTACCTATAAGCTTAAATAGTCTTGATCGCGAGGGTGCGAGATTGCTGAGTCCCTGTGGCTCATAGATTACTTCCAAACCAGATGCAGGGCCTGATGACTCCATTCCAGATGACGCGCTTGAGCTCAAGTGTGAGTTCGACGAGGACTCACGCCGTTACTATGTGTCTTTCCCTGATGATCAGTAGTGGTGCCCAGTTGGGGCGATCAGGACCGTGTCGCATGTTGGGTTGATCTTTTATTTTGGCACCGTAGTCGGTGCATGAGTGATTGGATGATGTAACGCTATTTATGTACTTTGATTGACGTGGCGAGTGTAAGCCAACTATGTTCCTTCCCCTTTTATTATTATATTACATGGGATGTTGTGAAGATTGCCTTACTTGCGACATTGCTTTCAATGCGGTTATGCCTCTAAGTCGTGCTTCGACACGTAGGAGATATAGCCGCATCGAGGGCGTTACAAGTTGGTAATCATAGCCTTCCCCAACCTTAGGAGCCCCCACTGCTTGATCGTTTTTAGCAGCCGTTGTTGAGTCTAGAAAAATGTTTTGAGTCATTTAAGAATTATATATCGGAGAGTTTAGGAATTCTTTTTACTCCCCTGTCCCTTCATCGCTCTGGTAAGGCTTCCTGACGTAGAGTTTTGACTCTTCTCTTCTCAAATTTCACTAAAAAAATTTAGGATCACGCGGGTATTTTGAAATCGTTCCGATGGTTTTGTGACGAGAATATTGTTCTTGGTGCCTCCTGTCATTTAGGGGTTGTGGCAGTGTCCCGGGGAGTTGAGCTCCGAGGTGTTGTCGTCACAATTTTATCGTTGCAGTTCTGGAATACCTGAGTTTAGTACGCCGACATCGAAAATCTCTTTTATGCAGTTGTTGGTGAGATAACCTCGACGCCACCCAGTACTGGGGCGGGAGTTCGGGAGTATTGCCATAACTTGTATAACGGATGCTTTTCGAAGGTTGAGGTAGATGGTTTTCGAATTTTTTCTCGGTTATGTGTTGAAGAATGGATATAGCTGGATGTAGGAATTGCTAGATTTGGGTGAGATATTATGCTTCCCCTATATCCCCAACACCTGATTGCATAACCGGAAAGGTTCGGGAGTTTCATAGGTGGGAATTCTTGTAGCTCTAGTTCTTCTTCCACGGATATTTGGTTTGAGATTGGGATTTCTTACCGAGTATTCGTTCTTGATCCGTACCTTGTTGATTTATTCATCTACCTAAATTCTAAGTGGCTTCTCAATTTATGGATATGTGACCATTTCAAGTGGAATGCATTCGTTCTTATGTTCGGATGTGAAGACTATATGTTGCAATTTCAACCCGCTTGATTCGGCTTCAATTTTATCTGTCAATGTGCTAACGGATGTCACCCTCTTCAGAATGGCTCCCGCTAAGAGCAACAATCAGAATCAGAATCAGGATCCTCCACCACCTCCTCCTCCTCCGGAGGCATGGCAAGCTGTGATGGCCGCTACCAATGCAAACACGCATTTGATCATGCAAATTCTTCAAGAGCGCAACCAAGCGAACCAAGTCAACCAAGGCAACAATCAGAATCACTTTGCTACACTCAACCAGTTCCTTGCTAACCAGCCAAAGACCTTCAGCAATTGTGTTGAGGCAACTGATGCTGACGATTGGCTCGTGGACTTATGCAAGCATTTCGAGTGCAGTAACGTCAGGCCTGAGGACTTTGTCAAGTTCGCTTCCTTCCAACTAAAAGAACAAGCTGCAGAATGGTTCCAGCAGTACAAGGATTCCAAAGGAGGCCGTGTGATTACCTGGGATGAATTCCGTCAAGACTTCAAAGCTCATCATATTCCTCAGAGCGTGGTTGAAAGCAAGCGTGAGGAATTCCGCAACCTGAAGCAAGGCTCTTTGTCTGTCTATGACTACAACAAGTTGTTTCAGAAGCTCGCCCGCTTTGCTAAGCAGGACTTCCCTGACGAGAAGGGCATGATATACCAGTTCAGGGATGGTCTCAGAGAAGAAATCCAGCTAGCTCTTGTTCTCTTTGAGCCCAGGAGGTACGATGAGTTCTACAACATGGCATTGAAGCAAGAGGCTGCTCAACTGAAGTGTGATGCTTCCAAGAAGCGAGTCAGAGATGCTACTCCTTCTTCCTCTACTCAAGTGGCCAAGCAGCAGAAGTATTGGCTTCCTCCTCCTCCATTCCGGCAGCCGTATCAGAAGAGCAAAGGTGGCAGTGGATCTTCCGACCCACCCAACCCTGGCTTTCAGAACAAGACTTCGTCTCAAACTCCAAGATCGAGTGCTCCGTATCACCGTCCGCTTTCAGAGGTCACATGCAACAAGTGCCAACAGAAGGGTCACTATGCCAACAAGTGCTTCAATCAGAGGCGTCTCCCTCCTCCTCCTCCAGTGAGATTGGCAAGTACAGCTGTGGTCAAGCATAACCCCAAGCATGCCAAGGTCAATTTGATGAATGCAGCTCAGGCAGAGTACTCATCAGATGTCATCATGGGAAACCTTCCTGTTAACGATATTCCTGCAAGAGTTCTTTTTGACATGGGTGCATCGCATTGTTTCATGTCAAAGCCATTTTTTACCAAGCATGATTTCGTTTCTTCTCATTTGGGTAAAAAAATGGATATCGTTTCTCCTGGCAAACGCTTGAGTGCAAGTCTGGAGGTTCCAGATGTTACTATCACCTTGGGAGACTACAAGTTCCTTTCTTCCCCAATGGTTCTTGGTGACTCGGATATTGATCTTATTCTCGGAATGGATTGGCTTTCTAAGCACAAGGCTCAGCTTGATTGTGCTGCCAGGCAGATTCAATTGACTCATTCGTCTGAGGATGTAATTGTCTTTGCCGCTCGTGATGATACCATCCATCTGTTTTCTCTCAATGAGAAGGGTGAACTGGATGCCATCTCACAAATTCCAGTCGTTTGCGAATATCAAGACGTCTTTCCAGAAGAGCTTCCAGGAATGCCTCCGCACCGGCCAGTTGAATTCGTCATCGATCTTGAGCCTGGCACGGAACCTGTTTGCAAGCGTCCCTACAAGCTCGAACCTGAAGAGTTGAAGGAGCTGAAGAAGCAACTCGATATTCAAGAGCGAATGTGTCTCATCCGACCTAGTTCCTCTCCGTGGGGTTGTGGTGTTCTTTTTGTGAAGAAGAAGGATGGAACGGACCGACTTTGTGTTGACTACCGTCCATTGAACAAGAAGACTATCAAGAACAAATACCCACTTCCCAACATCAACGAGCTGTTCAAACAACTCAAAGGTGCCCAAGTATTCTCCAAGCTTGATCTTCGTATGGGTTATCACCAGATTCGAATCCGTGAGCAAGATATTCCCAAGACGGCTTTCAGGACAAGCTATGGTTCATATGAATACACTGTCATGTCTTTTGCCCTCGTCAACGCTCCTCCGACTTTCTCTCGCATGATGAACTTCATCTTCAATGCCTACACCAATGACTTCGTTTTGGTCTATCTCGACGACATTCAGGTCTTTTCGAAGAACAAGAAAGATCATGCCAAGCACTTGCGTTTGGTGCTCGAGAAGCTCAGGGAACATCAGTTCTACGCCAAGTTCTCAAAGTGCGAGTTTTGGCTCGATGAGGTTCTTTATCTTGGGCATATCATCTCTGCCAAGGGCATTGCGGTGAATCCTGAGAAGGTGTCTGCAATTGTGAATTGGGAACCACCTCAGAACGTGAAGCAACTCCATATCTTCCTCGGTCTCGCAAGCTACTGTCGAAGGTTCGTTGAGAACTTTTCAAAGATTGCAAAGCCCCTTCCAAATCTTCTCCAGAAGCACATCAAGTACGTTTGGTCTCCGGAGTGTGACATTGCTTTCAACACTTTGAAAGAGAAATTGGTCACTGCTCCAGTTCTGACTCCTTCTAATGAATCCAAACCCTTCAAGGTCTTTTGCGATGCCTCTCTTCAAGGTCTTGGTGCAGTGTTGATGCAAGAGAAAAAAAGTTGTGGCTTATACCTCTCGCTAGTTGAAGCCCAACAAGAAGAACTACCCCACTCATGACCTCGAGTTGGCGGCAGTTGTGCATGCTCTTTTGACTTCAAGACACCTCGTATTGGGAAGAAAAGTGGACATCTTCACTGACCACAAGAGTCTCAAGTACATCTTCACTCAGCCTAATCTCAACCTCAGGCAGACTCGATGGGTCGAAATGATTCAAGAGTATAATCCAAGTATCGAGTATACTCCAGGCAAGGCCAATGTGATTGCTGACGCATTGAGCAGGAAGGCTTATTGCAACAGTCTTATTCTCAAGCCTTATCAACCCGAGCTTTGTGAAGATTTCCGCAAACTCAATCTGCAAGTTGTTCCTCAAGGTTTCCTCGCCAACCTTCAAGTCTCTCCTACCTTGGAAGACCAGATTCGCCAAGCTCAGCTTCTTGACGCTATGGTGAAGAAGGTGAAGATTGGGATTGCGAAGAGTCAACCCAAGTACAAGTGCTACCGCCTTGATGACAAGGACACTCTCTTCTTCGAGGATCGTATTGTTTTTCCCAAAGGTGATCTACGTAAGGTTATCATGAACGAGGCTCACAATTTACTCCTCTCCATCCACCCTGGGAGCACGAAGATGTATCAGGACCTCAAGCAGGCTTATTGGTGGACTCGAATGAAGCGCGAGATTGCTCAGTTCGTGAATGAGTGTGATGTCTGCAGAAGAGTGAAGGCAGAACACCAAAGGCCAGCTGGTCTCCTCCAACCTCTTGCCATTCCAGAATGGAAGTTTGACCACATTGAGATGGATTTCGTGACTGGGTTTCCAAAGTCCAAGCGTGGCAATGATGCTATATTCGTTGTCATCGACAAACTCACTAAAGTGGCTCACTTTCTGCCTATCAAAGAGTCAATCACGGCAGCTCAATTGGCGGAGCTGTATACCTCTCGGATTGTCTCGCCGCACGGTATTCCACAGGTGATCTCTTCAGACCGTGGCAACATCTTTACCTCCAAGTTTTGGGATTCTTTTCAGAAGGCCACGAGCACCAACATCCGCTTCAGCACTGCTTTCCATCCTCAAACTAGCGGTCAAGTCGAGCGTGTCAACCAGATTCTTGAAGATATGCTCAGGGCTTGTGTGATCTCCTTCGGCATGAAGTGGGAGGATTGCCTTCCATAAGCCGAATTCTCCTACAACAACAGTTTTCAAGCAAGTTCGGGCAAGGCCCCATTCGAAATTCTGTATGGCAGGAAGTGCCGTACCCCTCTCAACTGGTCTGAAACCGGTGAACGTCAACTTCTGGGAAATGACTTAATCACAGAGGCAGAGGAAATGTGCAATGTTATTCGAGATAACCTCAAAGCAGCGCAATCGCGCCAGAAGAGCTACTATGATAGTAAGCACTGTGATTTGGCTTTCGAGATCGGAGATCATGTTTACCTCCGCGTCTCTCCAATGAAAGGTACTCATCGCTTCGGTATCAAAGGGAAGCTTGCCCCTAGATACGTGGGACCTTTCAAGATCCTCAGCAAGAGAGGCGATCTCGCCTATCAACTCGAGCTTCCTTCAAACTTTGCAAATGTGCATGACGTATTCCATGTCTCTCAACTCCGCAAGTGCTTCAAGACTCCTGACCGCACCGTCAACTTCGAAGACATTGATCTCCAAGAAGATCTCTCTTATCGTGAGCACCCCGTTGCTATCCTTGAAGAGACTGAACGCAAGACTCGCAATAAGTCAATCAAATTCCTCAAAGTCAAGTGGTCACACCATTCCGACCGTGAAGCCACCTGGGAACGCGAGGATCACCTCCGTTCTGAGTACCCGGCGTTCTTCCAGTCCTAGATCTCAGGACGAGATCCTTTCGTAGTGGTGGAGTGTTGTAACACCCCGGATATGATTTACCCAATATGTAATCCAACTCTTGTTGTTTCCGGCGTTAAGTTATTTTATTTTCTCGGGTTCGGGTTTTTGTCTCCGTGTGTTGTTATTGTTGTCATGCATCTCATATCATATCATCATGTGCATTGCATTTGCATACGTGTTCGTCTCATGCATCCGAGCATTTTCCCCGTTGTCCGTTTTGCATTCCGGCGCTCCGTTCTCCTCCGGTGGTCATTTCTACCTTCTTTCGTGTGTGGGGGTTAAACATTTCCGGATTGGACCGAGACTTGCCAAGCGGCCTTGGTTTACTACCGGTAGACCGCCTGTCAAGTTTCGTACCATTTGGACTTCGTTTGATGCTCCAACGGTTAACCGAGGGACCGAAAAGGCCTCGTGTGTGTTGCAGCCCAACACCCTTCCAATTTGGCACAAAACCCACCAAAACCCTCTCCATCATCTAGAGCGTTTGATCACGATCGCGTGGCCGAAAACCGCACCTCATTTGGACTCTCCTAGCTCCCTCTATGCCTATAAATAGCCCCCCTCCGTAATCCATGGGTCCTTCTTCCCCAAACCCTAAAAAAATCGTCTCCGCCGCCGCCTCCGCACCAACCCGCTTGCGCCACGTGGCACCGCCGGCGCCTCCCACCGTGGCCCGCCGCAACCCACATCGGGCCCCCGAGAGCCCGCGCACGCCCCGCGCCGCCTCAGGCCTCGCGCGCCATTCTTCCCGCCGACCGGTGCCCGGCGCCGCCTCCGGCCGGACTCCGGCGCCGCCCCGCCGCCCCTGTCGCCGGCTGCCGCAGGCGACCTCGCCGCCCGCCGCTGCGGCGCACCGGCCGCCTCCTCTCGCCGCCCCGGATCCACCCTCCTCCGAGCCGGCCCCGACGTCCTCGACCTCTCCGGCGCCGACCTTGTCTTCTCCGGCGATCTCCGCACTGTTCCGGTGATCCTCGTTGCACGTGCCACCCCGATCCAGATATGGATCCAAACCCTAGAGGGTTGACTTTTTCCCCTCTCTAGTTATTTTTTTGCATTCTTTGACGCATCGTAACTCCGCATCCGTAGATCCGTTTTGGGCATATAGCATATCAAAATGTTCGTCTCGGAGAGTACATCATTTCATCTCATTGCATCATTTTCATTTGAGTTCATATTGATGCCCGAAATTCTGTTAGAAGAGTGCTATTTGAGATAATTGTCGGATCTGCTGCTCCAAATAGCTATTTGTCATTTTTGCCATGGTTATTGTGTGCATGATATGCCCCTGAGCTCTACATATGTTTTGTTATATACTTTGCCATCTTTCCAGAGGTGCTATCCTTGTATTTTTGTGATGTGTGTGATGACTAGCACAAGCTTGCATAGTGGTGCATTCGTTAATGCTGATTTCAGGGACTTAGCAATTCCACTAAGTCCTTGATCTGTTTTTATCAATATGTCATATGTTCATGTTGTTTCCTAGTGATCCGTGCCTCTTTTGAGGATGATCAGTAAGGATGTTTTGTTAATCTTATAGTGCCCTATCCATCCATGTCTTTGTTTGCAATTATGGAGCACCCTAGCTTGAGTCAATCAAGCTCTACTTTTGCTATTTCGTGAATCTGGGCAGATTGTCTACTTGTTAGCGATTTTGACGAGGATGTTGTAGTTGATCAGTGCATGCTATGTTGTTGTTCTTTGCCATGTCTAGCTTGCATATTGTGTATTCTTTATGGGTGCATGCTTAGATTGTCATTCCTTGCTCTGTAGTGAGTGCATCGAGCTCGTAAACATGCCTATTTGATATCTGATTTGCATGCTCCAGTTTTCACTAAGTCTGAGATCTGATTATGTTTTTGCCATGTTCATATGCTTGCAATTGTATTTTCTGAACTCTTTTGGCTCAAGGTCACTAAGGGACTTTTGTTAAGATCTTTGAGTAGCTGCATGCCATGCTTTGCTTTGCCATGTTAAGTTCATGTAGCATCTAGTTTTCATGCTCCAAAGTGTGCTACCTGATCTGTAATTCCAGACAAGTGTTAATTTCGCAAGTCTGAAATCTGTTTACCAATTGCACTTTTGCCATGCTTGTTTGAACCTGTTAATGGATGAATTGGACGTAGCTCAGTGTTCATCTTTTGTTAAGCATCATGAATGAATCCCTGCCATGTATTTTTTTGCCATGTTTGAGTGCTGTAGCATGTTTAACTTGTTGCATTTAGATGGCTACTTGCTGTTTATCGCAGACCGGTGCCATATTTGAATTGCTTGCCATTTCCAAACTGTGCCTCCGATTCCGGTGTTCTTTATATCGATTTCATCCGAAATCACCTCACCTTTCCAGTGGCACACTTGGATTTCCAAGTTGAGGCCAGGTTCATTCATTACTTGTCAAATCTTGCATATGCATCACATATCGCATCCCGCATAGCATACAATGTTTGCATCATGTTGTTTGAGTTTGCACGTGATTGATTGTGTTCTTGTTGCTTGTTTGTATTGTTTGGGTAGATCCAGGAGACGAGCTCGCTAACCAGGAGCCCGTTGAGTTTGCTTTCGAGGATCCAGTCAACTCTGACAACTTTGCAGGCAAGATGATCATACCCTCGAAATCACTTCTATCTTTGCTTTGCTAGATGCTCGCTCTTTTGCTATGCCTATGCTACGATCCCTACCACTTACTTATCATGCCTCCCAAATTTCCATGTCAAACCTCTAACCCACCATGTCCTAGCAAACCGTTGATTGGCTATGTTACCGCTTTGCTCAGCCCCTCTTATAGCGTTGCTAGTTGCAGGTGAAGATTGGAGACCGTTCCTTGTTGGAACATTACTTTCTTGTTGGGATATCATTATATTATCTTGTTATCTTAATGCATCTATAAGCTTGGTAAAGGATGGAAGGCTCGGCCTTTTAGCCTAGTGTTTTGTTCCACTCTTGTCGCCCTAGTTTCCGTCATATCGGTGTTATGTTTCCGGATTTTGCGTTCTTACGCGGTTGGGTAATAATGGGAACCCCTTGACAGTTCGCCTTGAATAAAGCTCTTCCAACAATGCCCAACCTTGGTTTTACCATTTGCCACCTAGCCTCTTTTTCCCTTGGGTTTCCCGAGCCCGAGGGTCATCTTATTTAAACCCCCCTGGGCCAGTGCTCCTCTAAGTATTGGTCCGAACCGGGCAGCCTGCGGGGCCACCTCGGGGAAACTCGAGGTTTGGTTTTACTCGTAGCTTGACCTATCTGAGTGTGCCCTGAGAACGAGATATGTGCAGCTCCTATCGGGATTTGTCGGCACATTCGGGCGGTGTTGCTAGATTTGTTTTAACTTGTCGAAGTGTCTTGTAGAACCGGGATGCCGAGTCTGATCGGAATGTCTCGGGAAAAGGTATATCCTTCGTTGATCGTGAGAGCTTGTCATGGGCTAAGTTGGGACTCCCCTGCAGGGATTTGAACTTTCGAAAGCCGTGCCCGCGGTTATGGGCAGATGGGAATTTGTTAATGTCTGGTTGTAGATAACTTGAACCTTAACTCAATTAAAATGAATCAACTATGTGTGTTACCGTGATGGTCTCTTCTGGGCGGAGTTCGGGAAGTGAACACGGTGTTGGAGTAATGCTTGCCACAGGTTGTTCTCTAGTTATTCGTTCGCGCTTTGCCTTCTCTTCTCGCTCTCTTTTGCGAACAGGTTAGCCACCATATATGCTAGTCGCTTGCTGCAGCTCCACATATTACCTTGCCTTACCTATAAGCTTAAATAGTCTTGATCGCGAGGGTGCGAGATTGCTGAGTCCCTGTGGCTCACAGATTACTTCCAAACCAGATGCAGGGCCTGATGACTCCGCTCCAGATGACGCGCTTGAGCTCAAGTGGGAGTTCGACGAGGACTCACGCCGTTACTATGTGTCTTTCCCTGATGATCAGTAGTGGTGCCCAGTTGGGGCGATCAGGACCGTGTCGCATGTTGGGTTGATCTTTTATTTTGGCACCGTAGTCGGGCCATGAGTGATTGGATGATGTAACGCTATTTATGTACTTTGATTGACGTGGCGAGTGTAAGCCAACTATGTTCCTTCCCCTTTTATTATTATATTACATGGGATGTTGTGAAGATTGCCTTACTTGCGACATTGCTTTCAATGCGGTTATGCCTCTAAGTCGTGCTTCGACACGTAGGAGATATAGCCGCATCGAGGGCGTTACAGAAGCAGCCTGTGTTCAAAGTTCATCAGGTTAGTCCTCAAACGATCCTTTTCGATTCTCCGTTTGCTTCCCAGTGGAAGCCAACCCGAGTATCAGGGGCTACTACCTATACACAGGCGCATCTTTGCAAGTGAAGCATAGCCGAAAACATTATGTCACAAACCTCGAAGCCCTTCAGTAGGCTCATGAAGGCTTCATTTAATCCGCTCTTCGCGGATGAAATCTTCTCAATCACTGTACCCATCAAGGTAAGCTGTTCCCCCGAGACAGATGCTTTCCGCAACATGTCCCGTAATATATCCGGAGTCTCCGGGTTTCCGAAAGCTGCTCCAAGAGGACAATCATCCTTTGGAGGAATCTGTTCACCCGTCTCCAGAATCACTGTCGACTGCGAACCGTTCAGTCCAGGGCCTTTGTTATCATCAGCCCCGGAATCCCGAATGGTCGAAGCTCCACCTTCGGATACTGCCTCTTCTGTCCCCTGCTTAACTTGTTTGTCAAAAGGGACCCTCCGTGATGACACTTCAGAGTCATCTGCCTTGTTTGGCGAGGAGGTTGGAGGAGGCGTCTCGCTCTCCACCATCTCTGGGAGGAGACTCCCCGAAGAAGAGGATCGCCCAGAAAAACTCTGTGCCGACCTGTAGAAATACATGAATGCGTTATGTATATCTTCGGTAACAACAAGGGAGCGGGACGTTATCAAAGTACTCTGGATTCTCTTACGGTTTGGCCGAGGGCTTGTCCCCTTGTTGGAGCTGTTTAACGGCGTCGCTTTCCAAACCTAGGCTGCTCGACGGTGGCATCTTGCCCTTCTTGGGAGACCACCCCTCCCAATCTTCGAAGGCGGCCCTTTTCCTCCTGTTTGAAGAAGGGATACTGGGTCCTTTTCCGCCTATGTCTTCGGGCGAGGAAAGGTCGATATCTCCGGATTCAGTGTCCGACTTACCTCTGGAACCAAGGTCATCTTGGGTCTTCTCGCCCTCCCCTGCTGACGCCTGAGTCTTCGGAAGGGGACCGGACACCTAATCAGTTCCACCTTGTTTATCCAGCCCTGAAAAAGGATGACACTGTTGGTATCTTGCCACTGGGTATTTGATTATAGGATATTCGGTAAGCGGGTACTTACCGGGGTATCCGGACAGTTACAGTCTAGGCCGACATCTTCGGTGGTGTCCGGCCATTGCCTTCGTTTCCCAAAGAATAATTTCCACGTTCCTTCGTGCGTTGTGCCGAAGAAGTGCTGAAGAGTCGGCGACCCTTCTGGATTAAACTCCCATAGGAGGAGTGGCCGTTGCTGACACGGCAGGGTCCGACGAACTAGCATTACTTGAACGACGTTGGCTATGTCGATGTCCCTCTCAATGAGGCTTCGAATGCGACTTTGCAGAGTTCGCACATCATTCGTTGATCCCCAATCCAGCCCCTTGTTAATCCATGATGCAAGATGAATTGGGGGGCTGGATCGGAAGGCGGGCGCAGTTGCCCACTTGGAGCTGCGGGGCTCGGTGATATAGAACCACCCCTACTGCCACAGATCGGAAGATTTGGCGAAGGATCCTTTCAGCCAAATGGCGCTAGCAAGCTTGCTCACTGCAGCGCCGCCGCACTCGGCTTGCTCCCCCCCTACCACTTGTGGCTTCACATCGAAGGTCTTGAGCCACAAGCCGAAGTGCGGAGTAGTTCGGAGGAAGGCTTCGCACATGACGATAAACGCCGAGATAAGAAGAATAAAGTCCGGGGCCAGATCGTGAAAATCTAGCTCGTAATAGAACATGAGCCCTCGGACGAAGGGGTTAAGTGCAAACCCTAACCCGGGGAGGAAGTGGGACACGAACACGACCCTCTCGCCGGATCTGGGGGTGGGAATAACCTGCCCCTCGGCAGGAAGACGGTGATGAATTTCTGCGGTCAGGTACCTCACCGCCCG